>NC_044324.1:207123752-207188752 GCF_007399415.2 Gopherus evgoodei | reverse complement strand
TGTTTGTGCATCTCATTTGCATATATTTATCTCCAGCTGAGGGTGCTTTCAGCTCATTAGGGCCACCCCCCTCACATTATTTCATAAGCCAGCTGCTAGGAGGGATTTCACCTGTGGTGACTGAGAAAAGAGGAGTGAAAAACCAAATTCTTCATAAAAAGGAAATCTTCTGACTCTCTTCCCCTATAAATGGGCACCATTTGTGTTAAACAGCCTCTTGTCATGATAGATTCCTCCAGAGGTCAGGGGTTAAAGTTGATTTGAAGGTCAGCAGTAAAACAACAGACAAACCAGACGCCAAACTGGTTCCTTAGCTGTCGGTGGGAGCAGTGGTACAACCAGGTCTTGAACCTTTTTCAACCTCTAATAAAACAGGGGAAGAATTTGAAGTGGATCAACCAGGCCCCTGAGGAAGCTGCACAGAAAAACACAAATAATATCAATATCAAGCAGCAACAGGAAACAATGGGCTAGCTCTCAGTGCTACATGCATGCTTCTATTGTTTCAAGAGCTAGGGAATTAATTCCACTTATTTATTTAAGGCGTGTCAACTCACTGCCTAAACCTGTTTCAGTGTCAAGATGAATAAAACTTTTATGGCTCATAAAATAGAGCCATTCATCTCAATGTTCTTTGTGGTGCCTTTTTTTTTTTCCTGGCAGACTGAGCTAGGCCTCTGCTTCAAATGGTTACATCCGAACATACTGTTGCTATGAACTGCACCTTGTTAGAAAAGAAAATTATTTGACTGGCAAATGGGTATCAGCAGAACCAAGAAAGAAAAGCATTTTAGTAGCCTTGTAATAGCCCCCCAAAATTCTCGTAGACACTTTTTACTTGCCTGAATCCACTTCCAGTATGACTTCTTTCCACAGAAAAAGTGATTTTATCCTAAAATAGCAAAAGTAAAAGAGAGCACAAAATAGCACAGTAAGAAATCACTTTAATATGATATTATCTACCTGTCTTCATGCTAGTCATCAGCTACGTCTCCTAAATAAGCAGTTTTCGTTCAGTTTCTATTAATGCTAAATTTCTTATGTAATTCTCATAGACTAACCTATTGTTTTTTGCATTGAGTCTTGCAGTCCAAGTGTAATTAAAAATATAAAACTTTCTTAATCTGATCAATTTTGTATTATTGCCATCACAACACAGTTGTATTTTATCATACTTTCAATTTGTATACTTACTGATGAATTACTAGTAATACATACTAATCAGATGAGACCATCTCAAACAGCTAAGCTTGAACTAACTTCTATGATTCATTACACATGGCAAATGTTTGTTCAGAGTTAAAAAACCAACATAAAATCTACAATGAAATCATGTCATCTATGGATTTTTAGACCCACAGGTAACTAAATACAATAAAGTGTGCTTTTTATTAAGAACAACCCTCCTCACCTACCCCCATTACTTATATTGCATGACTGCTCTAAAACCAAATGTTCAAATAGTAGCTGGAAATGATGCATAAAATCTCAGCATGTTCTGATAGGTTATAGGGCTAGTGGTTTATTGCAATGTAAAACAAGCTGGAGGAAGAGAAGGTGGTTTTGTTTACCATATTCATCAAAGCTGTTCATCATGCTGCTATACTTATACTATATTGTGACCTAACGTATGTTGCATTTAATTTAATTCATTTATTTATTTTCCAGATTGTTGCCACTTTTGCTGCTTAACATCCAAGACGTCAACTAATTCCGTGGGTGCATTTGTAATATAAGGCTAATCTGAACTGAATTTCTGCTCACAAGCCAGCTGATAAATACAAACTAAGAAATATAATCAAGTAATTTTTTTACTTAATCTGAGGCAATTAGTCTATATTTATTCAGGTACTAACAGATTTGCCTACTCAATCTGTAATTATACTTCTGTTTAACCCAAAGATTGCACAGTTCTGATGGAAATGCTTTTGAGATTTATAAGTTTTGTCCATCTCCTTATTTCAGTTTGTCCCAGAAAGCATTGTACAATCATCTGTATAACTTGCCATTTTTTCCTGATATCAAGTATTGAAAACAGCCAGAACCTAACAAAGATATACACAATTTACTCCTCCTAGAATCTTTATCCATGTTTTTCATTTTTCTTTTTCTCAAATCTAATCACTAATTCCTTTGCTTGACCAAATAGTTAAAAATGTTAAGTGCTAGCAATGCCTCCTACCTCCCCCTCATATCTGTCTCTGTTTATGGAACGGGCCCTGGTTTCCTCCTTCTCTTGTTCAGCTCTAGGTCTTCAGGTCAGGAGACTGTAAATACACACAGCACTGCCCCAACCCATAAATCTGAGCAAAGGGCAGGCTTATATATTCAGATAAGCAATGTGGAAAAGAGAGAGAGAGAGAGAGAACAAACAGACTCTGTGGTGAAGCAGGCATTTTCCTAGAAACCAAAAATTAAATGCCAACAAACCTTTAGAGTAACCTCCTTTTGGGGGGGGGGACGGGATGGGGGGGAAGGGGAAATCTCTTGTTACCTCCTATTATTTGCCTTTAAAAGCTGAATTTGGAATGTTCACCCTCTTTTCTCCCCATTGTTTATTTAGAAATCATTACAAAATGCATTTTATTACCTTTGAGGCAATGAAATTAAGCAAGAGATTTGCATTACTTTATAACACGCGTTTCCCTCTTCAAGAGCTTTGTTTGGGTTTTCTTTTGTCATTTTTATTCCCAGCACCTCAGATGCTTTCAAGGAAACTGCCCCCCAGTTATTGCTTCTCAGTCCCAAGGTCTTAGGGAAATAACATTGTTGTTACTCACCTCACCAATTTTCAAGAATTATTGCTGCAGCAAATGGGAACAGCACTAATATGTGCCAAGTGATAAATGGATTGCTACATACCTTTCAGCCTGTGTGGCCTCTAGTTATCCTAAGACTAACCAAATCTTTCGGGGATGGGGATGGGCTTTGGAACTGAGCAGAACTGAGAAACTTTGTGCTCTGTGTAAGAGTTTTGTTCCCCTCCCCACCAGATGAGTAGATAATCTCTAATGCTGAGATCAAACCAGGCATGAAGATCCAGCAAGAACCACAAACAAGCACAAAGAAGTCATCTAGTTCAGTGAAGGCATTTTCTGACATCTTCCTGCCCCTTTCACATGCTGATTTGCCCAGCTTTGCTTGAGCAAGGAAAGCTGAACTGACTGATGTCTTGCCTATACCACAAAGAGCTACAGAAATGTATAGAACTACACAACAGGTAGAACTTCTTCACTCTGCTATAGCTGACCTTTCCACACTCCGCTCACAGGCAGTTCTCTGCCCCTCTGTTATCTGGTGTAAATGGGCCCTGCTGTTAGAGAGCTTTCCTTTTTCACTTTTGTTCAGGTGAGGCGTAACATATTACAGATGTAAGAACTATAGACGCCTTTACACTCAGCGGCCTTCCCGTCTCGAGTTGGAAGAGAAGTGAAAACTTCAAGTTAGTTGAGAGGCCTCTCCAGAAAACCATGCCAAAGAGAGCAATTATTTTCAAGTCCATTTCCCTCTCTCTCCCAGCTTTTCCCAGTGACATAAAACAAATGTAAATCAAATGTCTGTGGTGCTGGTGAACATCAGGATTAAAGGTCTCATTAATATGTGAACTAGAAAGCAAGATTTTTTTTTTCCTGTGCTCATGACATTGAATTCTCCATGAATTTTCCTCACCACACAACAAGATGTGGATTGTGTGAGATACATAGTTACCAAGGTCTTCAAGGAAGGGTCTAGCATTTTATTCCTTTGTGTGAGGCAACATGATGCTTAAAAATAAATAAATAACTAAGGTATAAGAACTAAGGTAGGAGAAGGAGGAACTTGCAGAATGAAAGATCACACCAAGGTTCTGAGAAGCAATGGGGACAAAGGATCAGATAGAAGAGACAGTATAGTGTTTGAGAATGCTCCTCTTGCCCAAGGCAAACACCTTCTGTCTGCAAAAAAATAATAATAACAAAAGATGAGTTCTTAACTCTGGTTATCTAACCCTCATTAGCTAACTCAAGTTAAGACACCAGAGAAGACAGAGCAACTCAGCTTTTAACTCAAGTTAGCCACTTGAGTTCAACCCTGGGCTTCCCTCCAAGATTTAACTCGAACTGCTAACCCAAGTTCAAAGCTGAGTTGCTGTGTCTTCACTGCTATTTTAACCTGAGTTAGTTAATGCGGGTTAGCTAAGGCAAGTTAAGAATACAACTTTTTTGACGAAGAAGATGTACCCTCTCAGGCATCTAGCTGAAGGCAGCTGAAATGAAGTCATATATTCAAGCAAGGCAGAGCAGATGCTTTGGGAGGAGTTCTGAAAAGGGTCAAAAACATATTCTGCTGAATATCACCAGTATGAAAGAGAACTATTTTAACCCATGTTGGTAACTCTTATTGATTTATAATTAGATAATTTAAATGCAAAAATATCCTGAATTCTCTCATGTATATACACACAATACACACACATGCACGCATCTGCAATTTGTCACAAATTTTAAAAAAAGCATTTACCCAGATGATTGTAATCCGTTCATAGTTATGGGCTACAAACTTCCCCAGAAAATCGTCACAAACATGTTGGCACACAAAGTTGTGGAGGTTTAATTTAGTTTAGCATTCAGCTGTTCCAGTGCTTCTCCAAACCTTACTGAAATTTATCAGCACTCTTTTGAACTCTAGAAACGGAGCCAGAAATGCTGGCAGGCTGGTTTTCTTGTGAGATTTCTGCCATTTCTTGGTTTAATTCAGGTTTGAAATACCGTGAGAATAGCGTTTCTTGTGGTATTTCAACTTCCAGCCCCAGTCAAAACTAGGACAATCTTGGGGAGGTGAAAGCTGAAATTGTCAAACACACTAAAGTATTACTCCTTCAGAGAGGGCATGAGTTCAGTGATGTGTTGCCTCTGTGTGTGCTGGCTGGTCCCCTAAATGCTATACAACTGCCTCGATGGGTGGAAAACCCAATTGGGCTGGTGGTGAATGGGACAGCCCCACTGGAAAGAGGGAGGAGAACACACTGGAGGGATACAGGGTTGGCCTCTCCCTTTCCAGAGTCTCTAGTTATTCATTGGCCAGCCAGGGGACAAAGGGAGTTGACTGATCCTTTGTTCTCCCCTTCCATTAATTGAAACCTCAGCCCAGGCTATGTGGAGCCTCTTTTTGTAACATAGCCCAATCCTGAAAAGCTTTCTGCCCATCAGAGTTTCACTGAAAGTTCTCCAAGTAGTGATCTTTGCAAAATCAAGTCAATTTTTTTTGAACCCTACAAAGTAAATTTATTAGGGCAGTTTTTATTTTATCCAGATTAGTTCATAAACCCCAGGTAAATCCACGTTATTCTAGGCTGCTGGATTTTACATTTGGCGCTGAAAGACTGACAGCTGAAAGACTGAGAACAAGTGATTTGTACCTCAAAAACAATCATCTATAACATTTTAAAACGTCTGCTTTGGGTAACAACAAAATAGAAGTAGCACTATTAAGAATGTTAACTAGAGCTGAGGGCATACTGCAAAAAATGTTCTGTGAATATTTGCTTGGGTTTTTAAATGAATTAACTTCAACCGTATTCATACACTTTTTGTGTTTCTTCTTGCAGGCATTGGAGAGTGAGTTTATTGACCCTGATTTTCACGGAAAATGAATTTCTAAGTTGCACGTGACAGTACCCTCATAAACCACACTTTAAAGATGTAAACACAAGTATATGGAGTAGAAATGCTTCCACACTCCTTCAATCAGAGAACAGAAGAATTCCCTCTGACCAGTACCAACTAAGCAACAAAGCTCAAGTAGCAAATATTGAAAACCTGCAGGAAATTGTTGATGGTCAATCCATGGAGTAACAAATGAATTCACAGAAATCACAATCTGGTCGAAGATATTCTGTGAGCAAATACATATATATATATTTGTTAATGACCAAAACACTGATAACTATAATCCTGAGATATAGATTTGGAGCCCGATCTTATTTTGACTAAAGTCACTGGCAAAACAACAATGGCTTCAGTTAGAGCAAGGCTGACTTTTTGTTTTGTTGGTGGACTAGTATCAATAATAACACTATTAGTTTTTTCTAGTTTGCTTTTCAAATACCTTTAAGTTCCCTTTGCCACCATGTTTTAAGGACATTCTACCAAAACATGAATTAAAACTGCCATTTTGTAATTTTTATATATATCTCAAGCTGATAGCAGTTTTTCATATCTTAATGTCTACTGTTTTAATCTGTATTTCCCACCCCCTTCCTTCAGATACTGTCTCAGAAATGCATACAGGCTTGATTTGTGAGATTTTAGTGCTGAACTTGGGATATGGGAAAGATTGTTCTTAATTATATTATTTATTGTACCATAATATATTTATATGTACCTTCTGCTACAGCAGCAGTAAGCTGTTTTCTAAAGCCATTATCTGAGTGCTGTGGAAATGCAGTTGATTAAATGAGATCAAAATCTGCTGTAATATTGATTCTGTGCAATCTTCAGCATTATCTAGACCTACCTTTTCCAGTACTTCCTTTGACACAATGTATTTACACTTTGTGACCTATTGTCAGCAAGTCCAATGCAGTCAGAATTTCTCCACCAGTCTTATGCTGGTGTAAAACTACTGAAGTTAATTGAGTTACACTGCCATTAAATTGGTGTAATGGCTTGCACAGTTTGGCCTCGATTTGTAAATCCCCCTTTAAAGGATCTTCTGAAATAACCATAGCAGACTATGAGCAAAATATTGAAGACAGGCTGAAAAAGACATCCTTCAAGTGAGGCTGAATTGGATGAAGCTGGTAGGGCACATTTAAAAAAATCCATATAATATACATTGGGATTTTCACACATCACTCAGCATTCTATTTATCTGGTTACTTATAGTGTCCCTGTGACCTCAATCATTAATAGAACATTTCTGTGAGTTATTATTCTCCATTTTACAGATGGGGAACAGGATAGATTATGCACCATGTCCAAGATCACACACAATATTTGTAGCTGTACTAAGACTTGGACCCAGGTGTCCTTAGCCCCAGGCCAGTGCCTGATCTGCTCTGGCTGAAACCAATGGTAAAATTCCCACTCACTGTGAAAGGAGCAGTTAGACCAGTGCTGAGAGCTTTTGAAAATCCTGCTCTAAATGCATAATAAGTTGGGGTTTTATAGTGTTATGAGCTGCTGAAACCTTGTTATGGAATGACAGGTGGGCGCTTATGCTTAATTGAATGGTGAGTTCACCTATGACAAAGGTGAAGCCCATCCAAAGTCTTGGGCTGAGTATTTTCTTGGGTAGATGTGTGTTGGGGGTGAGAATGGTGGGGGAAGGGTAAAGCTGGACCCTGGAAAAAGCAAGCCTGGGTCTGGTGTTGGCTAAAGAGGTTTGGGGGATGTAAGCTAAGAAACTGCCAGGGCCGCTGAGAGAATTCAGGGGGCCTGGGGTCAGCCCCCCGCCGCCAAATTGCTGCCGAAGACCCGGCACTTTGGTGGCGTGTCCCGGGACGGAAGGATCCCCTGCCGCGGGTCTTTGGGGCACTTTGGTGGCGGGTCCCAGAGTGGAAGGACCCCTGCTGCCGGATTGCTGCTGAAGACCCAGAGCAGAAGAAGCTCCGGGGGCCCGGGCCCTGCGAGAGTTTTCCAGGGCCCCCCGAGTGAGTAAAGGACCCCCCTCCAGGGGCCCCGAAAAACTCTCATGGGGGATCTTGTGGGACCCAGGACCTGGGGAAAATTGCCTCACTTGCTCCTCCCTCTGGGCGGCCCTGGAAACTGCTTCTTCTGTTCCAGGCTCCTTCTGCATTCAGAGACACAGATTTTGTATGCTCCTTGTAAATAAGCAAGATTGCATCAAAAAAATACCAGACTGTCAATTTCTACTTCCAACTGGACAGGGTCCTCAACTTTAACTAGCTGCTTAGGTTGAAAAAGGGCAACAATCGTAAATGTTATAGTTATGCTGCAGGCCTAGGTGGAGCAAATGGTTATTGGTAAAAGCAAGCCAATAGAAATGTTTGTATCGTAAAGGATGTTACAGTTAATTATGAAGAGAGCCACTGTGCATTTAAAATAGAAAAAAGTTAGCTTAGGATAAAAAGTCCAGATAAAATCCCAGAGCAAACCTAAATATTTCCAGCTTTGCTCGCCCTGTTCCTTTCATTGGACACTATAGTTGTTCAACCCTGAGTGTGTTTCAAACACTCTGTGCCAAAATAAATGTTACGTTTCCATCAAGTAGGGAGGAGAATGAAAGCAATAAGATGTGTGAGTAAGAAAAAAAGAGCCCAAACAGGAAAACCCCTTCCTTCTAATTTTAAAGTCTAGCATGATCAAGGCTGTTCTACTCATTCCGATGTAATCAATTTGTAGATACACATATCCAGCTATGGAAAGTGCTCTCTCCTCAATTCCAGCAAAATCCTTGAGAATTCTCTTTAAATGTTCCAGAGTTTTTTGAAAAGCTTGCTATCAATGCCAGCCAAACGCTTTAGATCTCTTTTTTTTGGCTTGTCTTTAAATACTTTCCTTACTTTTAAGCAGTACTGTTACCCCAGTGTACATAGAAACAGTATCTATAATGATAGATACTTTATATCTATCATTATACTTTATAAAGTCAGATGTTCAAACCTTCTTTTTATTTACTTCATTGGTTTAATATGATTTTTTAACTTCAACAGTTCCTAATTTCACCAATATAACCTTATTATATGTTTTCAGTACAACAGCACCTATAGATCAACTACATCAGACTATCATTGTACAAACATATAGTAAATGAGAGTTCCTGCCCCCAAAAAGCTTGCATTTGTTAAAATTATCTTGCTCTGACAGGTGAGTTAAAACTAAGTTTGTGTAGAGCCACCTAAAAAGTAAAGTTAGTACTCGATGTTCCAGAAAGGGACACATTTACGGACAGTCGGCCTCAAAAGTTTGCAGTGAGCTGAAAATGAAAAATGTCTGCTGTGTACTATATTGTTCTCACTGTGCTGATGATTTGTACTTAGTTGGGTACTTAAATGTAACGTAGAGTAATATTTTCATCAGAGTTGCCATATTGCCAACCCAAGTGTTCAAAATCATGAACCTGGCTTAAAAATCATAAGGTTTTTAAAAATAAGAAATATGGGGTCCTTTTTATTTGCTAGCTCCTTTTTCAGCTTTTAGGGTTTTCAATCTTTTCTCTGCAAGCAGGAGGGTTAAATTCCTCCTTTTTTTTTAAATGAAAGCTGAAATTCTAACATAATTACAAGATTCCAGTAGCAGAATCAACATGTCAAAAAAATATATATATCAGCTTTATGATTCAACCATGAGAGGTGAAAACACTGTGATGTAAAAGTATCTCGGGCACATCAGACTGCAAGTTATCCACAAAGTTTACTGGTAAGTAAAATATATCTATATATTGGAATTTCTTTCCAGCCATTTTCTTCAATGCACTGTGTGCCTGCATCAGCTTTTATTACAAACCAAAGGTTCTTTTTTACATTGTGACTGTGATTCTCAGGACCAGTTGAACTGTGTGTGGTGCAGAACCTGAGGGGAGAGAAGGTAAAGGAGGCTTTATTTCCCATAAGTGCTTCATGATCAGGGCCAGTGCAACCATTTAGGCGACCTAGGCGGTCGCCTTGGGTGCTGGGAATTGGGGGGTGCCATTTTCTTTGGCAGTGACCATGGTGGCCGGATCTTCAGCCACCCCAGTCGCCGCCGGCATTTAGGTGGAGGGAGCTGGGGCAGGGGAGTGCAGGGAGGGCCACCTGCAGCAAGTAAGTGGGGGGAGGCATGCAGGGGAACTCCTCGCCCCAGCTCATGCCTGCCCCACCTCCTCCCTGAACACACCGTGGCTGCTTCACTTCTCCCTCCTCCCAGGCTTGTGGCGCCTAAGCTGATTGGCGCCACAAGCCCGGGAGGCAGGAGAAGTGAAGCAGCCATGGTGTGCTCGGGGTGTGTGCTTGTGCACAGAGCAGGGGTGAGCTGGGGTGGGGGGATGCCTCAGGGCGGAGGGTGGGGAGCTGCCGCAAGAGGAGTGCCTCAGGACGGGGCATGGAGGGGGTGCGCAAGGTGGAAGTTTCCCTAGGGTGCGAAACATCCTTGCACCGGCCCTGTTCATGATTGCAGTTCTTCTAAAAGTTCTGCAGTAGGAATTCTTTGGGGGAAGATCTGTCGCCTGTGCTACACAGGACGTCAGACTATGGATCTATGATCTCTTGGTCTGCTGGGGCAATTCATCCCTCAGAGTAAGTTAGAGCTACCTCACTGCTGCTCTAACTTATGAGAGCCTACGACTGTCCCCAAAGGTCCATTGCAGATTTCTGGAACAGAGTATGCCTTGACATAGCTCCTATGCCACGGGCTGCGAGGGTGATTACTGCACTTCATTTTCTAAACTGCTACTTTGTTCAATTCGCTTCAAATCTACTCTTAGGAGCAGCACTAAGGTTACCCTACCATCCATTTCCCCTGGCTGGCATGCATAAGCAGGATGCCTTTGGAATCCATCACATTGCCAACAGCCTTTCCTTTCGGCACATCCTCCTTTATATGGCTCAGGTGAGTAAAGACAAGTTTACCTTCTTGCCCTTTTGTTTCTTTGGAAAGGTTTGCATAGATGTGCTCTGGGTTCCAAGCTTCCTTCCCAATGGGATCATTTTTGCAGTTAATATCCCTTCATGCACGATCTACTATGCCATTATTTAAACACAGCTTGCCAACAACCCTTTGGCATAGTTAACAGTAGGAACCAGGCGTTCTTATTCTACAGCTTCTTCCCTCCTCCAGATATACTCTTTCCCTTTAAAGTGAAAAATGATCATTTGTGTTTCTTCAGACCATAAAACCTTTTTTTCAAAACTCTTCAGCCTTTCCCAAGTTTAGCTGCCTTGAAAAAAATTCAGCCTGCACTGCCATATGCTTTGTATGGTTTAATGCAGACTAGTCTACCAACCCTCATTTTCCCATAACTCACCCAAACCAGTGTTTCTACAATTATAAGAGCAACATTATAGCAATCAATTAATTAAAATATGTCCCTTAAGATCTTTTGAAACTCCTCAAGCTGTATACTTGACGTTCTTTCCCCATTCAACATAGCTTTTTTTACTTAGTTATTTGTTAGCAAAGCTGGTAGAAACCCCCATTTCCCTCCCCACCCCATGAAACATTTTGAATGGAAAATTTTCCAAACAAAATGAAATGTTTGTTTTGATTCAAAATGTCCATTTTGCTTCTAATTTTTTGTTTTAATTCTTTCTTTGAAAAGTAAAACATTTTAGCTTATTTTTTCCCTTTCTCCTCCTGTTTTCCCCCTTTTTGTTTTGTTTTGCTGCCCAGTGCAGTAGAATGAATGATTTCTATGGGGCTTTTTGCGCCCCTTTTCCCTTTCTTTCACTCTCTAAATTTGGAAAAGTTACAGAAGAAGGGAAAAGGAAACATAAAACTCTGTAACTGCCATTCTGTGACTTTTCAAAAACGAAATAAGTGTTTTTGCAAAAGATGGTGAAATCCCATATTTTGATGGGAAGTTTTCCACTTCCCTGTTTTGACAACATGCTCGCTATATTATTTTAATGTTCACAATCCACTTCGATACTTAGAACTCCTGATTTATTTTTCTCAATACTGCTTCTTTATTTACTATTATTCTTTAAGATGTATAGAGTAGTAGTGTCCAAGTATCCCAACCAGGATAAAGGACCTATTGTGCTGGGTACTGTAGGGATGTAAGGATGTGATCCTTGACCTGAAAAGCTTACAGTCTAAGGCCCTGATCCTGCATCGAGAACTGCATGGGCACAGTGTGTGTGTGGGGGTGGGGAGGAAGGGGCGGAATATGTAGATAAATTGTTAACTCTCCAGTTGTGTCCATTTCTGGTAGTCCCATCTCAAAAAGGATATAGTGGAACTGGAAAAGGTTCAGAGCAGGGCAACAAAGATAATCAAGATATGGAACAGCTTCCATATCAGGAGAGACTGTAATATCTCCCCTTAGTTGTCTCTTTTCTAAGCTGACAGCCATAATTTTTTTAGAGATATTATAAAATCATGAATGTTGTAGAGAAAATGAATAGAGAAGTGTTATCTACCATTTCCACAATACAAAAGACAGGGATTACCTGATAAAATTAATAAACAGCAGGTTTAATACAAAGAAGATGAAGTACTTTTTCACACAATGCACTGCATTGCCATGTGATGTAGTGATGGCCAAAAATATAACTGGGTTAAAAAAGAACTAGATAAGTTCATGGAGGATAGGACTATATATGACTGTTAGCCAATATGGTCAGGGATGCAATCCCATGCTTGGGGTGACCCTAAATCTCTGACTGCCAGAAGACAGGAGTGAATCGCTCCGATAGCCCTGTTCTGTATGCTGCCCCTGAGCATCTGGCACAGGATACTGGGATAGATGGACCATTGGTCTGACCCAGTATGGACATTCTTATGTTCTTCTCTTCACCTGCCTACGATGTTGGAGCTCATTTCTTATAGTGCCATACCAGATGTGGGTTTTGAAGAGGGGTATGAAGGAAGAGAGGGCAATGGTACTATGGATAAGGCAGGACTTTTCATGTGTATTTGCCAGTGTGGAAGAAGGCATAGAAACTTGAGCTTGTTCAAAAATGTCCCTTCATCATGAAATTTTTTGATGAAAAAGGGGGAAATAGTTTTCATCTGAATTTTTGGTGAAATTTTTCTACTTTTGGTTGAAAATCTAAAAACGAAAACATTTCTGGCTCAAAGAAAATTTTTTTTGAAGAGAAGTCTACATTTTCTGTGGAAAGCAGATACTTTCTATCAAGATTTTCATTTACCTGAAAACTTATTTGGATGGAAAATTTTCAACCAGCCCTAGTGGAGACATTTGTGTGAGAAGCTAACAAATGGGCAGATGAGGCTGCCATTGTTGGGGGAGCCAGAGTCAGAGCAATGTGATAGAAGATGAGCGGCTGAGAAGCATCAAAGGTAAGAACTCTTGTGAGGTGTGCAGTTACTGGTGAGAATGTTTCAGGTTGGCAGGTTGCCTGTGGGCGAGGTCTGGCCTGCCACCCAAGGCCTGTGAAAGTGTGGGATCATTGTCCAGGAGGGGTTGTAGATCCCTGATGATGCGTTGGAGGGGTTTTAGCTGGGGACTGTATGTGATGGCCAGTGGAGTCCTGTTGGTTTCTTTCTTGGGTTTGTCTTGCAGTAGGAGGCTTCTGAGTACACGTCTGGCTCTGTTGATCTGTTTCCTTATTTCCTCGTGCGGCTACAACCCATTCTGGACAATGATCCCACACTTTCACAGGCCTTGGGTGGCAGGCCAGTCCTCGCCCACAGGCAACCTGCCAACCTGAAACATATTCTCACCAGTAACTGCACACCGCACCATAGGAACTCTAGCTCAGGAACCAATCCATGCAACAAACCTCGGTGCCAACTCTGCCCACATATCTACACCAGCAACACCATCACAGGACCTAACCAGATCAGCCACACCATCACCGGTTCATTCACCTGCATGTCCACCAATGTAATATACGCCATCATATACCAGCAATGCCCCTCTGCTATGTACATCGGCCAAACTGGACAGTCGCTACGGAAAAGGATAAATGGACACAAATCAGATATTAGGAATGGCAATATACAAAAACCTGTAGGAGAACACTTCAACCTCCCTGGCCACACTATAGCAGACCTTAAGGTGCCCATCCTGCAGCAAAAAAACTTCAGGACCAGACTTCAAAGAGAAACTGCTAAGCTTCAGTTCATCTGCAAATTTGACACCATCAGCTCAGGATTAAACAAAGACTGTGAATGGCTTGCCAACTACAAAACCAGTTTCTCCTCCCTTGGTTTTCACACCTCAACTGCTAGAACAAGGCCTCATCCTCCCTGATTGAACTGCCTCATTCTCTCTAGCTTGCCTGCATATATATACCTGCCCCTGGAAATTTCCACTACATGCATGTGACGAAGTGGGTATTCACCCACGAAAGCTCATGCTCCAAAATGTCTGTTAGTCTATAAGGTGCCACAGGATTCTTTGCTGCTTGTGCAAATATGTACTCTTTTACATTGCTAAACAATACAGGTGAAAGGAAGATGGGGGTAATTTTGCCTTTGGCAGCAATGGTTGTAAAATGACTAAGATGTTCAGTGCCAAAAACAGTGTTTTCCCCTGAGATTTAATAATATTAATCATTATTATTAACAATAACAATAACAAATGGCAAAAGCAGTTGGGCTGAACGGAAGAATGGTACCACACAGACACAGGCAGACTGACAGTACAGTCGTTGCTCAGGTAAAATTCATGTTGAACTCGATATTGAAATCCTCTGGAGTTTTGCCTTGGTAAGGACCCAGAATCAGGCCCAGATAAGTTTGGACTGCCAAAAATTGAAAAGAGAGTGCTTTCTCTGGCCTCTGTGCAGCACCCTTCCTCAGCCAAAGTCCATGAAATGTTTACTTGAGTAAAGATGCTGAATACAGCCTTCTGTTGCTAAGGTCCTGTCTGCTCTACAGCTGGAGCCATGTGGAATATGGAGAGAATCAGGGATGTGCAAGGATTGCAGGATTGGTCCCAATGCCAGTGATGGTAGTTGGATTTCCTGCTGCCGGGTGTGCTGCAGAGCGAAAGTTAAGTGCACAATTCTGTTTTTAAAAAAAAACAAACTCATAGAGACAGCTCCTCAGCTGGTGTAAATTTTCATAGCTCTATTGGCATCAAAGGAGGCCACTGATTTTCCCCATGTGAGGATATGGTTAAAGACTGTACGATCCCCCTGATAGCCATTAACTGCTAGTAATCAGGAATAGGACGAAGGTTGAAAGCTAGAAAATTCTTGTTTAAATACAAATGGGACAGATTCTGATCTCAGTTCTGCTGAATAGAGCTACAAATGTATATTTGTGCTACTAAAGTCAGATCTGGCCTAAATATCTTTAGTATTTATTTTTTCAACGTCCTCCATATAGTACAATTTTAGTGCCAGCACGTACCATAAAAAATATTAAACAGACATCACAATAATAAGTTAACATTTAAAACATGATATTAAAAGAACTCCTCTTTTAAAAGAACCAATCTAAGCTGCTAGAAAGATTTGGAAGGAGTGGTAAAGTTATTCATGTCTGTAGACCATATGAAATCTAACTTTTCTAAGTGTGTGCCTGCACAACAGTTGCTACAGCAGCACAGCTATGGTGCTGCAGCTCTGCCACTGTAGTGCTGTAGTGTAGACGCTTCCTACATTGATGGAAGGGTTTTTTTCATTAATATAGGTTATCCACCTCTCTGAGAGGTGGTAGCTAGATTGACAGAACTGTTCCATTGACCTAGCTGTGTCTACAGTGGGGGTTAGGTCGACATTTTTCACGTCCCTCAGCGATATAACTAGGTTGATCTAATTTTTAGGCATAAACCAGGCCTCAGAATTAAAATTAACCTTTAGTGCCCAAAACCTGCATTAGCTTTTGCTAGTGCAGAACTTTGTGCTCACACAGAATCCCAATTCAGCACGGGTGCAGGGGAGATTCCCAATGCAGGATAGGGGCCTAGAGGATCCTGAGGCAGGATGGATACCTAATAGTTCATAAACTATGTTTATAATTTTGAAATTACCAGAAATTCTACCCCAAAACCCTTCATGCAGCTTATTTTTCCACCTGATCTCTCATATTTTGTGCTGACATGGAAACACCATATGTTAGGCTTGCTTTCCTCTCCTTTTTTTATTGTTTCATTTTGTGGTTGGGAGGAGGGAAGAAGGGAGAGTTGGCAGAATTATCACTATGCTCTGCAAAACCGTCTATTGCAATCCGCATTTACCATAGTGACATTTACTAGTTATGGCAGAGCTGATCAACTGCAGACATTCCTGCTGCTGCGCTAGGACTGCAAGCTGCTCACAACTCCATCAGATGTTTCAGTGTTTAGACCAATGGCAACTTTTGGAACATGTTCCTCTCTCCTGTTCCTAGCCACCCTGCTAATTCATAATATATTGCTCTGCACTTGAACTGGTCTGATCACAAATTCCAAACATGGCACTTACAAGAAACATGCATCGGTTCTATGTTTTCTAAAAGAAGTCTACAAAAAGAAGATACCTGTGGTTGAGGCTATCTCCTTATTTTCATGCGCTGTATTCCCATGTGCTAATATAATAATAAAGCTATCATGAAAATTATCACGTGTGTGTGTGTGTGTGTGTGTGTGTGTGTGTGTGTGTGTGTGTGTGTGTGTGTGTGTGTAATATATTGATTTTTTATTTGGATTTATCAGACCTAAGACCAACTGTATTCTATTTTTCCTAACCATGGTAGAGAGGATTTTACAGGGCCTAGTGAGCCAAAGACACAAAGCTATTATTCATTGAGTAGGAGCTTCAATCATTTCTTTACCAACAATGGTGAAAAGATGTGATTTTTACAAGCAAACAGGAAGAAAAAGCTTGAACACAGCCTGGGAACATGTTTAAGAAGTTGATTTATGTTTCATGCTGAGCCTTACACCTGCAGTTCAAGCAAAACTCAACTTTGCCGCCCCACAGAGTCTAGTTTATTAGGTATCAAGGAGTCACAAGAAGCCATGTAATTAAAACTGTAATTAACTGGAAAGAGAAAGTGCCACCTGAGTTTTGAGAGGCTGTCAATTTTATTTCCATTACAGCTCTCCTTCTGGTTCTTTTCTCTGTGGTTTTTTTTTTTTTTTTGGTTGGCTTGATAAGGAAACAACTTAAGGTTTTTTTTTCTTCCGCTACATACTCTCAGCCGTCTTTTCTAAGTGGAAAAGTCAAGTCATCTAGTTGAGTGTTAACTCTTAAGTGTGTGTCTTGCACTCGAGTTTGCAGCTGTGTTTGGCAACAGGTGTCAAGCTCAGTTTCTGCCCCTCTCCCCCTGGCAACTCCTCGGTTGTCCTGTTGGCACAGGATCAGCTGAGTTCAAGACTCATTTGAACAAAATGCAGTCACTCACTGTTAAAAATGGAAATCCACCGTGCTTTGTTAAAATGGGTGTTGGTTGACTTGGCTAACACCAACAGGACAACACCAAGTGAGGGAACCATGCTGGACACTTCTTGCCAAGTGCAGATATATATCCTAGTTCTGAAAAGGACCTGCAACCACCAGTTTATTTATGTGGGTATAGTGGAGCCACACACTGCCAGACAAAACAGGTATGAGAGAAACATATCTCAGCGGGATGACTCCCATCAGTCAGAAGCATGATGACAGACAGCAAAAAAGACAATGGGCCAGATCTTCTATTGGTGTAAGCTGGCACAGTTCCATTAAAGTAAATGGAGCTATTCTGGGTTGCACCTGACCCAGTGTCACACTTGGCAAGGCCAGGTGTCGTGTGATGATGCAGAGAATGTTACTGCTGAATACATTTGCTGCTGCCCAATGGTTCAGTCCATTTCTCATTCGACCTTCAAGGGGTTTTTCTTTCCATTCATTATGGTAGCATCAGAGTGAAAAATGTTAAAGGCTTTTAACAAATGTATTGAAAGCTATTTCAGAAACTAATACTTGTGGAGTCTTAATTTGTGAACAAACGCATTTCTTATTCAATCTTCTTAAAACTCAGATCAGAAGTACATTAAACAAAGTCCTCTCTCCTGAGACCTTCCTCCAGAGCCACCTCCTTTGAGTGTCTTGTAATAAAGAGGCAATTATCTAATATTGTAGAAAGAAGCCAGAGACTGTGGTACTGTAGCTGTACATCAGAAAGGAGGCCATAGTGGCAGCACAGAGCAATCAGAGCAGAGTGAAAGAACAATCATAAAAAGGGCAAAAGGAAAGCAATAGTGAAAGGATATGTTCTTTTTCAAAATGATTTAGCATGGATTAAAAAAAAAAAAGCATTTAGGCCAAGCTATTTTTTTTGGGAGTATACATAAAATGGGGAGAGGGTTTGCCATTCTTCCCTGATCAATTTAACAGGTGATAAAAAGCATCAGTTAAAATACCAGCCCTGAGAAAGGAAGTTATGATCATAAAAGCAATTTTCCTTTGGTGTAGTTTGGTTATGCCTGGTTTTTCATCTTAAATGAACTGCAGTTTTTCCTCTCCTGACGTACACCACATATTGAAAAGGTATGGGTCTCTGGAATCTTCTAGATTAGAAGACAAATCTATATCAGTGCATGATTTTGGCAAGTAAGCTGGAGGTACCCGCAGGAGATGATACACAGGGCTCAGTTTCTTACTCAGCTATAAGTCAGCAGGAGCGCTCCCTGACCATCTGTGTTCTATAAATTACAGTAACACCGGCACATGCTGCTTGTAAATCACCAATGAACAGGCTTTACCTTGTGACACACTACATGAACCCTGTTGGATATTCCAATAAACTCCCATAAACCATCCGATATAAACTGTGGATTATGTTTCTTTGGGGGTAGGAAAAGTTAGACTTTTCTTGCCATCCATGAACTTCTTATGTGTAAATTGAAGATGTCGCATTATCTATTTTCATTCTTAGTACAGATTTGTTCTTAATAATTGCCCAGTACATTTCAGTGAATTTCCAAGGGTAAATCACCCTTGCAGTAACTTGGTTCTTTAGTTCTACTGAAAAAATGGAGGCACTACTGCACTTGGCAAATATGATTTAACAAAACATCTGGAAGATATTTCAGCTAACAAAATCCTCAGCTGAATGCATACTATTCTACTATACTTACGTACCTTGCAAGCCTTACTAAAAAGCAAATTCACTAATTTAGACTTTGAAAGAGAGCTGGCCATATATAGCGAGAACAAGATCCAGACTTACAATAATGAGGATTTAAAACAAAATCTTTTAAACAAAACAACAGCAAAAACTGAGTTTTGGAAGGGATATAAACCGTCCTGCTTCAGAAATAAGACAACCTCTGCCTATTCAGGATTAGGAAGAAACTTTCTCTAAGGCAGATTATCCCATAACTGAGATTGTAGGGTTTCTTGTATCTTCCTCTGAAGCACCGCATACTGGCCACTGTCTGAGACACAATACTGGACTAAAAGGACCAGTTATTTGATTCAACATAGCAGTGCCAGTAGGCCATATTCTGATACCCTTATTCATCCTGAATAGTACCTTACTCCTCTTAAGGTGTCAATGAGACCACTTGTGGAATGAAATGCTACTTACTATGAGTAAGGATCTCAGAATCTGGTCCTATGTTCCTAAATACATTATTACATTCACCATGCTACTCTTCTAAAAAAACCACATCTAATTCAAAATAATTATTTGAAAATTGTATTAGCAAATTAATTGTCTAGTTCTGTCATCTGGGCAAATAATTTGGAAGGGGATGTATTAAAATATTGTGAAATTTTCCACATTAATTGTTTGATAAGTACTATTCAACCATACTGCAAATGCCTTAGGATCTCAGCATATGCATTGCAGTGTGACGTCCATCATTGGGCGCACCATTAACAGGTTTGACACATGTACTGGCATGTCACATACAATCCTGTATCATTCTTCTTTGACAGTTTTGTTTTGCTGAATTTCAAATAATCAACCTTCCTAAATAGGAAAGCCAGAGGCATCATGAACAATAAATACTAGTTCATACAGATGTTCCGTTATCTTCCTGTTTTTATCTGTGCTCATATGTAGCAGAGGCCCACTCCACTCATAGATATCTTTTCTTAGCATTATTATTCACTATTTGTATTACTGTAGCTCCTACAGGCTATCACCAAGATTGGGGCTCCTTTGTGTTAGGAACTCATAGTAAGAGACAATCTTGCCCAAAGAGGACACAATCTAAATAGACAAAACAGACAAAAGATATTTAAAAAGAGTAATATTATTCCCACTTCACATATTGGGGAACCTAGGCACAAAGAGATTAAAGCTCAGATCCTAACATGTATTTAGGCAACTAACTCCCATTGGCAATAACAATTATTAGCTCCCATTGGGAGTTAGGTGCCTAATAACCTTTGAGGATCTGGGTCTATGTGACTTGTTTAGGATCACACAGGAATCGAACTGGTTGGGAAATGGGTGAGATATCAAAAAAAATTTCCATCATGAATTGGGACAAAAAGTCAAAAGTTTAAAAATTTCATGAACTGAAAATCTGACAAAATGTTTCAGTTTGGGTCAATCAAAATGTTTCATTTCAATAATTTCTCAAAATGTCTCATTTCAGTTTTGACCATTAACCTAATTAATTTAAATTTCAAAACAAAAACCTGTTTCAAACCAGAAATCAGGTATTTTTAGTTGAGAAACTCCCAAAACATTTTTTCAAGTAAAAAATTGTGTTGAAACGGATCATTTCTTACAAAATCAGTATATTTTGATGAAAGAACTTTTCATTGAAAAACTCCCGAGTCTACACAGGAATTCTGTGGCAGAGCCTAAAATTGAAACCAGGTCTTGGATGCCAAGGGCAGAATCTTAATCACAAGACCATCCTACCTTTCAAAGGAAGGCATCCTTCTTATCTACCTTTCCCCTTCTTCCATCCTGTCTTTTCCATGCTGTCCAACATATAAAATATAGAATAAGAATAAGGGGTGACAGCACCATTTCCAGTTTTTAACAAGATTTGAAAACCATTCAGGTGCCTAAGTGGTTGGAAAAAGTGGGCTGGATGATATTTTGGCATCCTGTGGTGTGTACATGAAGAACATAAAACACAAACACACTGAACACACATACTACATGGAGAGTCTGAATAATAAAAGACTATTGAAACATCATAGCCTGTATTGCGGCCAGCATGTATCTCTGCATATTAAAATAATAAGTATTTCATTCGACCATAGGGTGAGAACATGACCAATTGTGGATATAACTTTCAGCAACTTTCAAATACCTAATGCCATTCTTTAATTAATGTCAAATGAAAGAGATTTAGTGGTACAGGCAGAAAGATTTGCAAATAACATTGGAAAGTTCATGACATACCATGTGTCTCAAAGGATTTCATTCATTTTTCCATTTTTTTCCAGCTGCCATCAATAAATTCATTCAGAACTGTTAATATACTAAGTTAGAATGTAGTTGAAAGACTGTTGGATATTCTCAATGGAATGATTTAAGAAAACAAACATGAACAAAGAGGCCCATTGTATTATGATTTGTTTTGTTCTCTTTCATATACAAGTAAATGGGCTCAATCTATAGCAAGGAAGATTTAGGTTAGATGTAAGGAAAAACTTTCTAATTATATGGGCAGATAAGCTCTGGAATAGTCTTCTAAGGGAGGCTGTGGAATCCCCATAATTGGAGGTTTTTAAGAAAAGTTGGACACATAGGGATGATCTAGGTTTACTTTGTCCTTCCTCAGCCAGGGAACTGGACTTGATAACTCTCTTCCTGTCCGATATGTCTATGATTCTGTGAAATATATGTAATAGAGTCCGAAGGGGATTCTTTAAAGATCGGCAGTGGAAAACAAAGGAAGAACCTACACAAATTAAGCTGCAAAAGATTTCCCAGAATACCTCTGAAAAAGATGGTAATCCCAGCTACTCCCTGACTGCAAGATAAAATACAGGTTCTGAACATGATGTGTATCAACAAAACACCTGTAGGAAGAATTATTTTTGCTTAAAATGAAGTTCTACTATGCAAGTGACTATATAAATGGCCTTATTGCTTCTTAAGGATTTTCAGAACAAATATTACATAAGAACATAAGAATGGCCATACTGGGTCAGACCAAAAGTCCATCTAGCCCAGTAGCCTGTCTTCCGAGAGCGGCCAATGCCAAGTGCCCCAGAAGGACTGAAAAGAATAGGTAAAATCAAGTGATCCTTCTATTCTTCAGTTTACAACTAAACAATTTTTTGTATCTACTAGCCCTGCATACTCTACCTTTGCCTGAGACTCTAGACAAGTTCTTTCCTTTTTCCACATATCATCACCCATAATAAGGACCCTAAAGGTCTAGGTATGCAGCCATGGGCCTGCACCCTAGCTGGCCCCTGGACACACCTCTCCATAGGATGGGATTTTCAGAAGCTTTCAGTGTTGGCCTAACTCCACTCCCTTTGAAGTAATAGTGACCACAGCATGAGCAGAGTTAGGCCAACAATGTTTTCCAAAGTCCTGTCCACAGTCTTCAATGGGTTTCAGAGATGTAACTATATGAAATATAGTAGACAATTCTGTTGAAGATACACAAGAAGGAATAAAACCCAGAGTCCCCTCTGATTGGAAGTTATTCTTGCCTCTATCTACATGTGAGAACATATATGTACACCTGCACAAAAGAGAGCATGTGAAAGAGGAACTAAATTTTTTTAAAGTGACCTGTGATTTTGGTTGCTTCAAGTATTGGGTGCTCAACCTGAGACACTTTTAAAGGGCCTGAATTTCAGAGGCTGATTTTCTCACATGCATAGAAGATGAGTGCTCAGCACTTTCTTCAACAAAATCTGCCTATAATTTTTTTTTTAGTGGACTTTTTATGGATTGTTTCAAAAGTAGAAGGCATGAGTTACTTGGGTGTTGGTGACATATAGTAGTGCATGTAAAATATTTAAGCAAACACAAAATAGCATGCAATATAAAGGTGGAGAAATGACTTTTTTTCATAGGCCAGGGCTCTAATTTATACATTTATCCTTTACCCATAGACTATGCTAAGTGCCTTACTTCCCCTCCCACCCTGGAGATTTTTTTTCATCAGCACGGTAAGTGTTGCCCCAAGTCAATGGGCCAGCTCTTCAGCTGGTGTAAATCAACATCGTTCTGTTGAGGTGAACAGAGCTATGCTAATTTACGCCAGTGGAGGATCCCACCTAATCATTCATTGTGGTGTGGTTATAAGACCAGTGCAGAGCTGTTTATGGGATAACACCTGCTGGTACAGGGCAGCTAAGTATAACATAACTTGATTTTTATGATACCCGCTAAGTCTCAAAATGTGCTGGTAAGAAGGTCATTTTATTGACTCACTAGTCAGAGATGACTCATAAAAAATAACAACACTTTTGATGCTATTTCTTTGTTTCTTTGTCAAATAAAACTGCACAAAGATGAGGCAGCTGACTTGCTTCTCAGGGAGAAAAAGAATACCTGAAGGGAGTGAGAACTTACATACTAGCTAGATGTAAAAGGACATTCTGCCCCTTTGAGAGAAGAAGAAGAAATTGCACATCAGAAATGTAAGTGTTCTCCACTGACTTATGACTCCAGTCTAGTTGTAGTGACTAAGTGAGTGACTGAAATGTGTATCTCTCTCCCTTACTGTGAGAGGTACAAGAGTTGCTGCCTGTCCTGAAGGAAAGCATACAGTTATAGCTGATGCTGTAAGGAAGGAGAGAGCAGTGAAAAGGAAAGCTACAGTCCAGCTGTGGTAGGTTGTGATTCTTCCTGTGAACGAGGTTTCCAGTAAAGAGAAAAAGCATAGAGAAGACTGTCAAATCATAGGTGTGGGTTCTCTCATCTCCCATGGAAAATCAGACAGAATGGAAGAGGGCCTGAATCTTAGCTTCCCACCTTCCTTCAATTGTTCTTCCCCACTCTTATTTATGGAGAATATATTTTAATGAATTTAAAAATAACCTTGATAATTTAAAGATGGAATTGACTATTATGTTCTTTAAGCTCTGTGTGACCTTGCATTTAGGATCCTATGCTATGGCACAAAATGATAGTGAAATGAAATAGGAATCCAAGGTGCCTTTACAGAAACCTTAGAGAATATTAGCCAACAATTGTCTACTTCTTTTGTTATTGACTTTGTGTTAAGGTGGCTTCTCTGTTAACAATGAAAATAAAATTGTTTTTGAAAAAAACCCAAACAAAAGCATGAACTAAAAAGGCCAGTACAGAATTGGCTGTCGATGCAGTGTAATGAAAAGGAAATCCATCTCCGATAAAGCCTTTGAATACACATATCTTAAAAATTATACTTCTGCTTCAGCTTTATGTTCAGGGAAGATATGTTACCTTACAAGCACTGTAGCTATTGATGTGACAAAGTGGAAGAAAACTGATGCCAAATAAACCCACCAATACTATCAAAAAGGAAAAAGGGGAAAAAATGTTTCTTTTTGTGCTTACTTTGGAATATATCTGTCTATACATACACATACCTATATCATACACATTCAGTTTTCACAAACATATATCATATACATTGTATTTTTATATATATACCAATATATTATATCACGTTTTACACATCAAATATCAGATTTTGATATCCATGGCATAAATTCCTTTATTTCTGCAATCACTGGAGCCATAGAATAACCTATATTTATTTTATAGCTTTGACCCCTTTTGCCTACTAATCCATTTCCACCATGGCTAATTCTAACATTCACAACCTGTGAGTAGTTTTCATAGAGATGCCATTTAAAAGAAGAAGTCCCTCCTAACTCAAAAATATTTCATTCTTCCCTTCCAAGTATGGCAGGAGCAGAGATTGAGTAAATGTAGGGATGAGTGGACAAATGACCAGATCTGTCACCTGAAAAAGAGGCAGTTTAATGGGAAGATACCAAGATAGAATCAGCCCTTTGCTGCAATGATAGGCACATTGCACCTCTCCGTGCCACTGACAGCAGGTTGTGTGTTTGCCTTGAGTCCTGCTTGGAGCTCCCTTCTTCACGATTATGCATGTTTGCAGAAAACATCCCCCCTTGCCTTGCTCACGGCAGCTCAATCTGTCCATAAAGGATTGGTGAGAAATGGCAGTGGCTCACGGATTGTGGGAGGTGCGCTTCCAGTTTCCCCCAAAGGTGATGCTAGAGAGATGCAATTACTGCAAGGTAAGACTGAAGGGGATTGTGTATTTTCAGGCATAAGAGGACAGATGAGGAGTCTGCTGTGTGTGGTGGAGGAGTGAAATTGCCAGCTACTAGGAGCAGGGCTGGGCTTATGGGGGAGCAACGTGGGCAACCACCCAGGGTGCTGTGGCAGGTGCTGTGGTCAAGAGGCAAGGAGCTGGGTGGGCCTGGGGTACAAGGCCATGGATGGGAGCTTGGGGCAATGGGGGAGGGAGGCAGCAGGGCCCAGGAGTAATGGGGAGGTGGAGAGCCCAGGGAGGCAGTGGGAGCCAGGGGGATGGGGAGATGGATGGGGAGGCAGCAGGGCACGGCAATGAGGGGGGGAAACTGGGCAGGCAGCTGGGGTTAGGCATGATAAGGGGCTGAGTGGGATGGGAGGCCAGGGGAGGCAGCGGGGACCAGGGGCAATTGGGGCACTGGTGGTGAGCCCAAGGAGGCAGCGGGAGATGGGGATGATGGGGGGATGGATGAGGAGCCCAGGGAGGCAGCAGCAGCCAGGAACGCCAAAATACAAGTTTGCCCAGAGCACCATTTTCTGTAAGGTCGACCCTAACTAGGAGCAAGAATTTGAGCTTGAATGTCTGGCTGCCATGAGCTGAATAGGACATATAAGAATATTTGGGCTATGCAAAATGCTGATTCATGTTGAAATATCAGAATTTTTGAGAAAAAAAACATTTGAGAAACTGGCAAAACCTCTAACTACACATGACTAGAAGCCAGAGAGAATTATGGATGCTCAGGACCTCTGAAAATCAGGCCACTTATTTAGATGCTTACATATGGATTTAGGCACTCACCTTTGGGCAACCCAACTTTGAAGTTTGACCACAACTCCCATTAAGAAAATGGGAGCCATATCCATGTCTCCAAGGGTAAAATCTGGACCTTTGTTATTAGAAGTCAAATTAATATGGGCATGTTGGTTTTACTCATTGGAAACAACATGCTGCTGAAGTTGGAGTGAAAATAAATCATGTTGTTTCATCATTTTTCTGTAACTCTATCTGTTATTAAAAAGTATGTGATACTAATGTTAAAAAGATTTTACTTTTCTTTGGGACATCGGAGTGTTTAAATGCTTATGGTTTTATTTGCTGGCCACAGTGCCTATGATTCTTGGCAAAGTTTGATCTCACGACAGTTTATGTGAAAACTCTTGCAGCTCTTCATAAGTTCTTGGTATGTTTTCCTTCTTCCTTTTATTTCACCAAAATCTTGTCACATTATATATGTTATTTCTGTGCAGAGAATAGTATTGTGTGTATGTGAAAAAGGAGAATAATACAAGATATTGTTTCCATGAGATAGAAACAGTGACCAACATTTTCAAGCTTGGGAGTCTAAAACTCATATTTAGGGACTTTCAGAAGCACTAAGTGATCACCGCTCCTATTGATTTCAGTGAGAACTGTGGGTACCCACCAGCACTGAAAAAAATCAGTTAACTTATTTAGGTGGCTAAACAAATATATAGTTGCCTAACTGTACTTGTCCAAATCTGAAGAAATATTGGCTACAGGGCCGGCTCTAGACACCAGCGTTTCAAGCATGTGCTTGGGGTGGCACTTCTCAAGGGGCAGCACTCCGGCCTTTTGGCGGCGGCACTCCGGGTTTTTTGTTTTTGTATTTTGCTTGGGATGGTAAAAAAATCGGTAAAAAAATGCCGGCCCTGATTGGCTAGCATTCTTATATTGTATAGTCTCTCTCTCGCACACACAAATTAAAAGGAGGAAGTATGGATGGACTGTTCACTTTTGATTAGGTTGCTTTGTAAATATGGCATTGAGCAAGGAAGCTTCTGAAAGAATGTCATCGAAACAGACATGTGCAAGGCATTCTAGCCATCATGTTTGGTCTGACACCACATCATGCAAAGCAGGTACCACCCTGTCTGAGCAGAATGGTATGAGGCCTGGGGGAAAAGCAGCTAAAGTGTAACAAGCTATCAGTAAATTGCATGGCTTTCAACCTGGTACAACAGGATAGAATAAATATGGATTAGTGCTAAAGTCAAAGTTTTTATTATGTGAGGTAATGTATGTGCAAGAGGGCAAGTTTTGAGATAAAGAAAGTACTAACCAGAAGACATATTTTTGTCCAGCCCCTTTAATCTTTTGCTTAGCTCATTTTTAAGCCTCTGCATTATAATCGTTAACAATTAAATCACCTTATAAACTTCTGGAGTGACTAAGGGAATGTCTATGCTTTTGGCAAATGATGTACAGTAGTTGTTTTAGCAACAGCGGTATTTAAAGCAGATACACCATTTGCAAGGGCTTTGAGACATAAATGATTCCTTTCTATATGGGCCATCAACATTCCAGACCTCTCGCTATGCAGCTGCTAGTGGTAAGAGAGCACATATCTACTGGACAGCACACGTATGGCCCTGCAGAGAACAACAACTACTTGCTATTGGTATATGCATGCCCAGATGCAGGTATGGGCGACAACAATAAAAATATGACAGCATTCTTCAAAATTCTTATTTCTGTTAAGAGGAAAATGATTCCCATGAGTGTGTGTAGGAGATGGATGGTGGGAACTCCATGGGGCCGGTGGTTAGGGACTGTGTTCTGTTCCAGGTAATGATGATAAATCTGATTTGCGCACTTGTAGGGCCCAATTCAACTCCCACTAAAATCAACCTATTAGCAGCAGGACATGCAGGGAAGCATCCTCAACTTTGATCCTTCTTAAAAGGAGCCCTGTTTTACAGGATAATTGTCCAGGATAATGCTGAAAGTAACAGCTCCCCATATGCAGCCACTTTTCCGTGGCCACACCCTCCATGCCAGGGCATGCAGGTCTCAGAGAATCCTCTACACTAGCCCAAAGCCACTCAGTATTCCCTCCATGCTTTGATACTAGGGAAATCAAGTGGTCAGTTAAGCTAGCTCTGTAGTTGTTTTGTGCTGTTAGATTGGCGTAAAGGGGCTGCAGCTGGGGCCAGGACCTGGTGCATATGTCATAAAAAACATGACTCTACACTCATCAAGAAAAATGGACCTGCAAATCATGATCAAGAAGAATTAAAAAGGAAAGAAAAGCAGAATGACTTAGAAAGCTATTTGAACAAGCATTTGAACTCAAGGTCCAATGTGGCTTTCAGATTATTTATTGTTCTTTGATTCTAATATTTGTTATATTTTAAGGCTAAAGGAGGGAGAACCTTTGGGAGCAAAAATAAATGCTCCCAAAGGTTCCTATCTCCATTAGGAAATAAGATAAATAAGATGACTATATAATGTCCAATTTATTAAATGTCCATGTGTATTTTGCCTTATTTAGGGCCAAACTGTGCCTTCAGATACACGTGTGCAACTCCCATTGAAACTTTTGGGAATTTTATGATGTGTTCAAGGAAGAATTAAACTTTCAATGTTAATAACTAAAAATGTGAGCTGAAGCAAGGTATCCCTCGGTACATTTTTTCATGTGCATAACCTGATTTTCTAGGCAATTTGTGGATTTACACAAAGGGCAAAATATTGCCATTTTGTCAGATTTCTCTGGGAAAAATAACGGAATTTGGCCACCTTAAAAAAATCCAATACAAGTTATAAATTTGTAACCAACCAAAAATGTCAATGGTTTTGTAACAAAATGCTGTAATTTCTACTGACACTTTCCAACTTTGGCAAGAAAGCAGTTTTCACTCTAAATTCTCTGCCTTTTTTAATTCCCAACCCAAAAAAGCAAAGTATCCGAGACAAACATTCAAAATGTTTTGCATTCTTGAAAAATTACCAAAATAGGATTTTCCACTGAGGCTGAGAATTCTTCTGCTTTTTTTTTTTAAATAAACTTTGTCAGTGTTTCTAGCATTATTAAACCATGATGTTACATTCTATCGTACTTCACTGAGTTGGTTAATTCGACAATTTGTAATTTAGCACAAGTCCGCTATCCACGACGTTGTCAGTTGCCTATTCACTCTGCAATTTCAGTCTGAAGGCAAACTCTATTCTCATTCTATTGTTTACTCCCCACGAACCCCCAAATCCTTTTTGTGAACTGAACTCACTATTTTGACACTAATCAGCTTGCAAATGTTGCTTCATTGATCTCATACAGTTTGATAACTTAATTTTGCATGATTCCCTCTGCTGCCTGGGTGTTTTGGAAGGATGAGTTTCCCAACAGGTACATTTAATTCAGCTTCCTTTCTGCCACCATTCTCAGAAATAAACCTCTCCACGTTCACCAAAAATACCTTATTTATACCAGCCATTATAAACAAGTTAATGTACTAGGGACAAATCTAACAAGTAGCTTTTCAGCCTCAAATAATTACTAGGTGTTCCAAGACTTAATAACTGTAGACCCAGTCCTGCTCACACTAAAGACAATGGGAGTTTTGCCATTGACTGAAATAAGAGCAGGACGACACCATATGTTTCTTGTTAGACAAGCCTCATCTTCCTATTGTTAATCCTTATCTCCAAGATAAAGTCTTTCTGCAGAAAGCATATTCCCATAGCAATGTTCTGTTTGCAGTGGCCTGCTGGATGCCAATGTGCTGTTTGCACTGCAGTAGATCACTTTCATCTATTTCAATTCCATTCCAAGAACACCATTTGTACATTGTCCAACTTCAAAATGTTAATCTGACACCACTGGTCATGGGCCTTTTAATTTGAAGTGGCAAACATCCAGCTAGCTGCCAGTTGAGTATTTACACTGGAATGTTTCTGAGCCTAGAAATAAACTATTTGTTCACAATAAACATCAACAACATTCCTATAATTTCTACAACACACATGTTGGGTCTGAGACCCTCAACTGGGCTCCAGTCCAAGCCCGAATGTCTACACTGCAATTTTTAGCCTCTTAGTCTCAGTCCTGCGAGCCCCAGTCAGCTGACCAGGGCAAGCTGTGTCTCTGCCGCAAGTCATTTATTGCCGTGTAGATGGACTTGA
Organism: Gopherus evgoodei; assembly: GCF_007399415.2. Classification (NCBI taxonomy): domain Eukaryota; kingdom Metazoa; phylum Chordata; order Testudines; family Testudinidae; genus Gopherus; species Gopherus evgoodei. The sequence goes on along the minus strand of NC_044324.1, from coordinate 207,159,094 downwards.
GAGCAAAAACCAAAACACAGGGCCAGAAGAGAATTGTCACCAGAGAAATATCACCATCTGTATTCAGAGGAACTCAGGTCATGCTGGGTGGCTGCCCAGGGCCCTGTACTTCATGGATCCCTTAACTTCTATCTGTGTCATTGGTCAAAGACACTCCCCCTCCACATACTTCCAAGAAGAGGAGAATTCTGACCGAGTGACAACCGAGTAGCCAGTTACAAGAGAAGCACTGGGAGAACTCATGGGCAGTGAGACAAATGCCAGCCCCGACGCAGGTGCATAGGAATCACCTACTTTTTTTCAAAGAAAAGACTTTCAATATCCGCCATGATCTCTGCCTCTTCTCCTCCTATTTTCCTTTCACTCCTTGCAATGCTTTATCCTCCTTCTTCCCCATTGCCAATGCCACAGTTCCTCATTGGCTCTGGGCCTCTAGTGCCATCCTGTCCTAGCTACTAGCCTCATAGGCTCCCATTATCACTTCTTTCTCTCTCTCTTCTTATCTAACCTTTCACTCACTTCTGGGCTGTTCCCCTCAAAACAGAAAGCATGCCCTAGTCTTCCCTCATACTAAATTAAAAAAAAAAATCTGCGCGTGACTCCATCTACACCTTTGCCGCTCCCTTTTACCTCAAAACCCATGGAAAATGCTACTTACAACCATTGTGTCCCCATTCCCTCTCCTCTAACTCCATCCTGGATCCTTCAGTCTGGTTCCCGCCCTTTCCAGTCCACCAGAGATGTTCTCCTCGAGGTTTCTAATGAGCTGTACAGCCCTGCACTCCATCCTCTTCCTCCTTCCCCACTATGTTGCTTTTGAAATGTGATTATACATTTCTGGAAATGTTATTTTCCTTTTTCTCTTGTGACTCTGTCTACTCATGGTTCTCCTATGCAAATACATAAGAATGGCCATATTGGGTCAGACCAGTGGCCCATCCAGCCCAGTATCCTGTCATCCGACAGTGGCCAATGCCAGATGCTTCAACGGGAATGCACAGAACAGGGTAATTATCCTGTGACTCATTCTCTGTCATTCAGTTCCAGCATCTGATAGTCAAAGGTTTAGGGACACCCAGAGTATGGGGTTCAATCCCTGACCATCTTGGGTAATAGCCATTGATGGGCCTATCCTCCATAAATGTATCAAATTATTTTTTAACCCTATTATGTTTTTGGTCTTCACAACATCCTCTGGCAATGAGTTCCACAGGTTGACTGCATGTCATGTGAAGAAGTGCTTCCTTTTTTTTTTTTTAAACCTGTTGCCTATTAATTTCATTGGGTGGCCCCTGGTTTTTGTGTTATGTGAAGGGGAAAAGGACACTTCCTTATTCACTGTCTCGACACCATTCATGATTTTCAAGACCTCTATCTTATCCTCACTTAGTCATTGTTTATCCAAATTGAACAGTCCCAGACCTTTTCAACTCTCCTCATATGGAAGCTGTTCCATAGCTTTAATAATTTTTGTTGCCCTTCTCTGTACTTTTTCGAATTCCAATATATCTTTTTTGAGATGGGGTGACTAGAACTGTATGCAGTATTCAAGGTGTGGGCATACTGTGGATTTATAAAGTGGCATTATGATATTTTCTGTTTTATGTTCTACCCCCTTCCTAATGGTTCCAAACATTCTGCTAGCTTATTTGACTGCTGCTGCACATTGAGTGGATTTTTCCAGAGAACCACCCTCAATTACTCCAAGATCTCTTTCTTGAGTGGGAACAGCTAATTTAGACACCATCATTTTGTATGTAAAGTTGGGATTGTTTTCCAATATGCACTACTTTGCATTTATCAACATTGAATTTCAACTGCTATTTTGTTGCCCAGTCACCTAGTTTTCTGAGATCCCTTTGCAATTATTTGCAGTCTGCTTTGGACTTAACTATCTTGGGTAATTTTGTATCATGTGCAAACTTTGTCACAAACTGTTTAACCCTTTTCCCAGATCACTTATGAATATGTTGTACTGTACTGTGCCCAGTACAGATCCATGGAGGATACCTCCATTTACCTCTCTCTCTTCTTTAAACTGACAATTTATTCCTACTCTTTGTTTCCTGTCTTTTAACCAATCACTGATCCATGAGAGAACCTTCCCTCTTGTCCCATGACTGTTTATTTTGCTTTAAAGCTTTTGGTGAGGGATCTTGTCAAAGGCTTTCTGAAAGTCTAAGTACACTATATCCACTGGATCACTCGTGTCCACATTTGTTGACCCCCCTCAAGGAATTCTAATAGATTGGTGAGGCATGATTTCCCTTTACAAAAGCCATGTTGGCTCTTCCCCAACAAATCATGTTCATCTTTGTGTCTGATAATTCTGTTCTTTACTACAGTGTCAACCAATTTGCCTGGTACTGAAGTTAAGTTTGCCAGCCTGTAATTACCAGGGTTGCTCTTTTACAGATTGGCATCACATCAGTTATCATCCAGTCATCTAGTACAGAGGCTGATTTAAATATAGGTTACATACCACAGTTAATAGTTCTGCAATTTTATATCTGAGTTCCTTCAGAACTCTTGTCTCAATAATATGGTCTGGGTGACTTATTACTGTTTAATTTATCAGTTTGCTACAGAACCTCCTCTAATGACACCTCAATCTGGGACACTTACTCAGATTTGTCAACTAAAAAGAAAGAATGGCTCAGGTGTGAGCATCACCCTCACAATCTCTGCAGTGAAGACTGATGTAAAGAATTCATTTAGCTTCTCCGCAATGGCCTCGTCTTCCTTGAGTGCTCATTTAGCATCTTTACACTGATTGTTTGACAGGCTTCCTGCTTCTGATGTACTTAAAAATATATATTTTTCCAGTTGCTTTTCAAATTCCTACTTCTCCTACAGTTGAGGTTGACTGACACTTTCAATTGTAAGAAAGTATCTTCAGTTGTCCAAAACTTTGCAAAATTGATTGTTTGGAGTGAAATTTGACATGCTTGACTTGTGCCTCATGCTGCATTTTTAGGAAAGTTTTAGTAAAAATGGTTTAGCCACTTTCAACAATGAGGTTGGGGAAAAATTGGTAGTTGTGCCAATGTCATGTCAACTGTTTCTTTGAGAAGCTCTAGCTTCGCCTGTGTTTGGAGCAAGAAAAAGAAATATGGCAGGGCCATAGTCCTGGGGTTGGAGAGGTGCCTATTGCTGTTCTCGGGAAAATCAAACCAGATTTGACCATATTATAAGCCCCATAAAACCGTCTTTTGCACAAGCTCAGCAGATGTTGTTAGAGGCTAACTGCTAAAATCAATGACCTTTTCATCTGCACAACTCATGCTCCAGATCATAGAACTCTCTACATGCCAGCTGCACTGAACATGCATCTAGCCCTGACTGACTGTCTTGCACAGCAGGCACAGAGCCAGAACTCCAGAGGGGAGGGGGATGTAGCAGAAGCTATTCCATCTCATTTTTGTTTGCGGGAATGTGCGTTGGGATGATAGCCATGAGTTCTAGTTTCAGCTCTTTCACTGACTTGTTTCAAAAATCCTGTACACATCACAGCCCTTATTACTGAGGAAGATTTTATATCCCACCCTTAGGACGTGATCGCAATTATTTTCCTGGCTTTACAAATCAGGTATCTGAGAAGTTGCACAAGATTACTTTTGGCAGAACTGGGAATAGAACTCTGGTCCCTAATTTGGTAAATTCAGCTCAGCCACTTAGCCTCACAGAACAAATGCATCAAATCTATGTGTTTAGATGTGCTGTTTGTAATAACTAGAGCACTCACTGCTCAAAAGCCAGGAAGAGAATCCAGGATTTGGTTCCCAGCATTCCTCTGCTGTCCATAAAATCCAAGGGAGACTTGCAAAAGCACCTAAGCAATTTCAGGAGTACAAACCCCACTGATTTAAAAAATTTCCAATCAGTTGTGTAAGCCCCCTACAGTGTGTGTGTCATATCTGCCTCCAATAGCTGGTGTACAGAGGATAGTAGCCTTCTACTGCTACCAGTTACTCCTTTAGTTCAAGTAGTAGAGGTCTATACTGTGAATTCAACACTGCCTGTGATCCAGAAAGAGGGATCAGCATCATTTCAAATGTTGGAATTTTTACTTTTTCAGTTTGTTTAAAAAAAATCCTAGGAAATTAAATCCAAAAAGCTATGTTTGAGAATGTTGAGATTATGAAGTCAAGCACTGAACATCTAGCAGAATTCAGTATTCAGGTTGCATGGGCAACATTAATTTGCTCTGTTGTGCATATGCACTGTGATACACAGTCTTTAATTATATGACCACATACGATTTGTTCTACAGGATCTCTGATTTAAACCGGGCACATGACGGACAGCATATGAGGCAGAGGGTTATAAGAAAAAATAGGATGTTCTCTTTGTTTAAGGCTGGATGGGGGTACAGGAAAGCTGGATTTGTTCTGATGTTGGGCAAAACTATGATAAATATGTAAGTATTAGTAACCTTAATTCTGGCATTTTCTGACTTTTGAGTTCTTGACTTTCAATGTCAATGTTCTTTGAAGTTTTTCCTCTATATAACATTTACAAACACATATACATATATTACATGCAAAAACTGATAAACAAACAGTATTTTAAATACCCAACAATATGTGTTTACATTCATTTGTAAGACGGTAAACAAAATATTTTGTTGTCTTGAAATACATTCTCTCTTATAAAAAGGCAAATAAATAGCGATGATAAAAAATAACATCATCACAGTCAGCAACTACAACTTGATTTTAGCTGCTGTAACTTTAAACTCTTTAGAGAAAGTTAAAGGAACTCACATCTGAATTTCTGTCCACAGAATAAGCTCCTTTTGCTTTGGGTTTTTCATGTTGTTAATCCTGTCTGGAGCAATCTCTGAGTTAGCTAAAACAGCAAAGGATTTTCCAAAATGCTTAAGGAAATTTGACATATTTAAGTTGTTCTCAGGTAGGACAAATGCATCCTATCAATAAATGCCTTTCATTAGGAAACTGAAGCAGACACATCTGAAGTCTAAGGGAGGGCATTTGGACTCGGAGGAAGGAAGAAAATCAAGTGCTTTTGGAAGAAAACTGGTTACCAGGGGAAAAGTGTGAGTGTCTGCAGAAGGTAATGGGCCTGAGAAGAGTGATTGGGAGACTGGGAAATAACATCAGATTTCTAGAGAAAAAGGTTCAGTGGCTGAAGAAAGACATTGGGAACTTAAAAGAGAGAGAGCTGAGGCCTGGGGCTAAATTTTGCTGGTTTATTTTTTCTCCCTGTTTGTTTATTTGCTACAAGTCAGATTTGGGAGCAATTAGTAAAATATCCTGCAAATACTCCCTGTGTGGCTGCACATGAATAACTTCAATTTTGCTGAACATTTGTGTCGAGCAACAGACTGCATCTGCTGTTTGCATTAACTTAATCTGCTAAAATATTGTGATCTAAATTACAGATTTTATAAGATATTAATGAAACAACTTCCTATTGGTATATTAAACATCTTTGACTACCATGGCCTGTTTTTTGGCCATGTGTCCCATTCCCCAGGAGTATCCATGTCTTGTTTCAATTATGTTCTGATTGCAAGCAACTGGGCTGAGTACCATCTAGTGGAGGAGATCCAACTGGCTGAGAATGGTTCAATATACACTCATAATAGACTAAGGGAATATCTGCCAACATCTTATGACCAAACATAAGTTTCAGATTTGCATAAATTGTCATATATTTGCATAAATTTCAGCACAACTCATCAGAAGCACGTGCCTTTCCATTCTAATGGTATGCTGTAACAAATCCCACTATAGGAATTTACACTGATAGGTGCTATGTACTATAGCAATAAGTAAATAAGAACATTTAAAAAATCCATTCCATACTTCCAGTATTGTTCCTTCTCTCTTTCCACACAGGCAAGTCAGAAGAAGATGGAGGTATGTGAGGGGGCACATGTGGCTGTTAGCACTACCCGAACCTACATTACCATTTAATTAGCCCCCGACCTTTTCGAGGGAAATGCAGAAAGTCAAGCCATTTAAAACATTTCTGTACTGATGCTCATAGATGGAATAGTAACAAGAACCCTAACAGTGATACACTGGAAAGGCAGGAAGGCAAAAGACAGAGGGTAACATTATCAGAAGTGCATAAGTGATGTAGCAAGCTAAGGCCCATTGACTTTCAAGAGAATTGATGTGCATAAAGCATGTAGCCACGTTTGAAAATGTTACCCAGAGTCCCTTGAGTACTTTTTTTTATTCCTCGCAAAAGTAATCACTCCCTGATCTGAAGAGAAAACCTGAAATATTCACAGGTAATCCCGAGAAATTGTCAGAGCAAATTTCAGACTTTAATAGGATGAACTGAGGAAAAAAGGAAAGAGAGGGAGAGAAATATTTGTGTAGAACATGGTCGTTGAAGAGAGTGAGTGGGTCTTTGGATTTAGATCATCTAAATTCTGAGCTAAGTCTGGGAAATGGAAGATGAGTCTGAAACATTTTAATGCAGTTAACGTCTTAACACACAAATCACACTCTGATTTTGAATTAAATCTACTTACACTGAGTTTAGCATCCAAAAATGCAGCAGCTTTCTCAGGTTTTCCCTGTCATCTAGAGGGGAAAAGTAGACTTGGTAGGTCTGCGGTACACAATAGTTATTGGACTGATGGATTAATTCCATATTCATATTGAATGAATGAAATTTCTGATACTGTACAGCTGTTAGGACGAAAGTCACTGTTTGCCCACGACACATGTTGTTACTGTACAAAAAAGTTTCATAATTTAAAAAAACAATTATTTAGCAGGATTTCTCTTTAAGTATGTTGGCATGGCCTTTCCTCCTTCTTTCAATATCTTAAGATCTTGGAAAAGTGTAATTTAAATATTAACATAGGTATTTAATACTGTATTGGCCTGGCAAATACGTATATGCACCATTGCCCACTGCCAGATGGAATCAGAACCACTCAGCTGTGTGTCATAAGACCTATATTGCAAAAGGCTAACTGAACTTCTCTGGCAACTGGAGAGGTAGAGGTCTGTGCTTTTGAAGGATGTGAGGAAATATGAGCCTCATTCACTCCATCATTGTAGCGGATCAAATAGTCATGGCACACAGGATAATAACAACTGTGAAGTCCAACATGGCTGCAGATTAGTTACAATAGTCATATCAATTTGCAAACAGGAATCATTTACTCTCGACAATAATATTTATCGATATTAATCTTGCTAATATCTGTTGAAGTTATTGGGTTAGGTCTTCATTTGTGCTGAGCTTATTCTTCTGCTCTGCTGAGAAAAGGCATGGTGGTGGAAGGACAGTGGTCACTGGGGGCCAAAATATCTTGAATGATTTCACATGGAGCTATGCACTCATTTCCACCTCCTTCAGCCCCTGGCATGCTTCATCCCTGACACACTCTCTAAACCCTAACAATACTACTTTTTGTGCCTGTTAAGGATTCTTCCATGCTGGGATCCTTAACATGCCTGTTTGAGGCAGCTGTAAGGCTCTTTTGCACTGTGGGAGCAGCGCAAAGCGGAAGATGTAGCCCACCCCCACTCCATATTTACCATTCCAGGTTTCCCATTTAATAAAAGAACCTCAGGGGTCTCTTTTACTATTTGGTGGCGCATGGTTACATTTTGCTTACTCAATACTGCCGAGGCATGTCCATAAACAAAAATGAAACATATTCTCACTCACACACCCAAAACCCAAATTGCATTTGTGGCTAAAAATGCAGCCTGTTGATGCTCTGCTTCTCGATTTTGGTTGCATGCTCATTAATGAATTTGTAATCACAAAGAAAAAAGTTATAAACACACAATTCAGTACAAAAATATACATTTTGCTTTTTGCCAGATGAGTCCTAGAACTAAAATGCACCATTTCATTATTTGAGCTGGGAGTGCTGAAGGAATCTATAATTTATTTGTATAATTAAGTCAGCTGCAGATGTTTTTATATTTTTTTAATGTTTGGTATTTACGACAAGCGCTTTTCTCTTTCATTCAGTAATAGCATCTGAAAAAACATGGAGAAAAGTCTCAAGTACTGTGCTCCCCAACACAGTAATTTGCATCTGATATCACTTTGGGAATGCATTTGTTTTTGTTTTTTTTCCAAATGAGGGTTTGGCAAACAGAGCAGTTATATGATAGTTGCATGAGGGATTGTGGGAGGAGTGGGTAGGAGAAGGTGACAGCAGTTGTATCAATGGCGAGGAATCTTACCCTATATGAGAATCTGGCCCATAGATTATGTGGGTGTACTGGGAACAGTTTAGATTATACGCTCTTCAGGGAAAGGACTATGTCTTTCTGTGTGTTCTGTGAGTCATCTTTTGGGTATTGGAGAAATAATAGATAATAACAACAGATAATTTGTGGTCCCTGCAGAACCATCTGGCTCACTCCCAAACCCCAATCACCTCTTCAGTATCTATGTAATTTTCAACCTTACTAGGTCTGACCCTATGAGACTGGGCATTGAGGATACCCAGCATGTCACAGGATCAGGCCCTGAAAGAATTATGCAAACCTGTTTGCTTTCTGGACCTTAACTGCTGGGTGTGTTTTCAGGATTCACGGGTCAAGTTTGCTTGGAGTTTTGGGTTCACCTTTGTGAAGAGTTCCTGAAAGGACAATCAGTCCCTGACTGCAATGAATGGTGCTGCATGAAACAACAGTGAAACAGACACAAGGAGATGTGTCCATTCAGTCTTTAGGAGCATTGTTTTTTACACTGTAGTTTTTTTTTTCTTTTCATTTTAATTTTTTCCCCTTGAAGGACACTCAGAGGAGCAAGGGGCCAGGCATTCTAACTAGACTGCACTCAGCAGTGCAATTAGTTGCCATCAGAAATGAGGACAAATTTGGATCTAGCCGCCTTCACAGAATGATCAAATTTTCTCCTTTTTACACAGGGTTTCCCTCAACCTGGAAGACAGTCACCAAGGCGTATTAATCCTGGGAGGCAGCTTCACTGAGAATGGGGAAGGGAGGTTAGATTCTTTTGTGAGGAAACTGATGTTTCCTAATATTGGTAGCGAGTGCTTACATAGCATATTAGAATTGTTTAGTAGGTAGAATTATAAAATGATTCTCTTTCAAATTTTCATAAGCGCCTTCGTCCCATTTTCATAACTGATTTAGGCATTTTGGATACCAAGTCCTATTAATTTTTAATGAAATGTTCAGTGTTCAAAATCTCGTCATTGATTTAGGAGCCCAAGTCCCATTGACTTGCAATGGGACTTAACACCTAAGGGACTTAGGCATTTTTGAAAATTTAGCTACATATGAACATCATTATTTTTTCTGATAATTTTCCTATATATTTTTACCTCAAAATTCACCTCAGTCTATCTATAGCTTTATACATACATATACACATGTGTATATATGTTGTGACAAAGTTCCTCCTCTGCCTTGGTGGGTCCTGTGCTTATTGGCAGATTTGCTCACCTCAGTGATCTTCCCCTCTGGTAGAACCCACAGTCCGGGTCAACTCCTCCTGTGTCTGATCAGGAGTTGGGAGGTTTAGGGGGAACCCGGGCCAGCCCTCTACTCTGGGTTCCAGCCCAGGGCCCTGTGGATTGCAGCTGTCTATAGTGCCTCCTGTAACAGCTGCATGACAGCTACAACTTCCTGGGCTACTTCCCCATGGCCTCCTCCCAACACCTTCTTTATCCTCAACACAGGACCTTCCTCTTGATGTCTGATAACGCTTGTACTCCTTAGTCCTCCAGCAGCACACCCTCTCACTCTCACCTCCTTGCGCCTCTTGCTCCCAGCTCCTCACACGTACCCCACAAACTGAAGTGAGCTCTTTTTTAAACCCAGGTGCCCTGATTAGCCTGCCTTGATTGGCTGCAGGTGTTCTAATCAGCCTGTCTGCCTTAATTGGTTCTAGCAGCTTCCTGATTACTCTAGTGCAGCCCCTGCTCTGGTCACTCAAGGAACAGAAAACTACTCATCCAGTGACCAGGATATATGCCCTCTACCAGACTTCTGTACCCCACTGGTCTGGGTCTGTCACAATGTACACACACACACACACACACACATATATATATATATATATATATATATATATATATATATATATATATATATATATATATATATATATATACACAACCTAGGCAATTTTCATATTTCTTTTACTAAAGGGCTTATATGTACCTACTTACAATAAATATGTGTACACATATACAGTAACCTACCATATATGTATGAACCTCTTCTGCAGGGTTACTCAGAGGAGAAAGTAATGAAATTATGGTTTAATGTAAGGGATTCATTAAGTCCCATGAGATATGGCAGGAAGTGCTGCAACAACTCACAGGCAGTAGTTGTAAGCAAGTAACTTACTCATTCCCGAAAAAGTATAAATAAAAACATTCTCACCTTTAAACGTTATGAGCTGCATTCATTAAAATTCAACACTCCATTTATGCGACTTTTCTTATAGACATTACTCACAAGTCTGTTTTTCTTTTGCTCTTCAATAAAGCACTCTTCACCTGTGTGTAAACTAACTGCTCACACAGCACTCCTGGGGTGAAAGGAACATAAACCACAGAAGGTGCACAGGCAGCTGGAAGGGCAAGTCATGCCTATTCTAGGTTACAAATCTGCATATCTTTCCAAGAGGAGGGTGCTAGATGAGGCAGATTTAAGGATAGGGTTTGGTTGGGGTTGTTTTGCTTGACTCTAAAACATGTTTTATTATTCAGTGGAAAGCAGGGCTTGTCATAACAGTCCCTGCGTCAAGTTGCCCCTACCGTATATAGATTCTCTGAAATACGTAAAGAATACTAATAAGTGTAGCATCAGCTTTCATACCTGATCCCAAAAGAAGCACTGAAAAGTGTTTCTTGGTAAACACAACAATTTCCCCAGAATCTCTGGAGCACCATTTGGTACAAATTAATTAATTTTCCAAACTAACCTCTAACATTGTATCAGAGAGTTTTGTGTGTGCAAATTGAGTAATTAGGTATGTCCTGACAACCCGCTTTGCAGACAGCATATTGAGGCACAGTTTTGGCACAGGTGGGGGGAAGAAATCCAGCCAGCTTTTGGCAAATCGACCATTCAAAATGTGTGCGCAGAATTTTAGAGACCAGGCTGAGGCCAACTCACTAGTTAGCTCTTATTTTCTAATCAGCCAATGGCTACTTGTTCTGATGACGTAATCGATTTATCACTGGTCACGTGTCTTGTCACTCAATCTCTCACTGAGAAGCTTTGATGTGTAAAGTTCTTTTTGGGTTCTTGAGAGCTCTTGTTGTAGCTCAATACAAGTTAAATCAAAGAGGAGGGGTCTTTGCCACATGGAGGGCTGTACAAATGTTTCCCTCATAAGTATTATCAATACAAATAATTACTATCATGATCATATTAAGAGCATGCAAATGACATCAATATTGTGTAAGAAAGAATCCAGATTTGCACCAGTTTATGTTGTAAAGAAAGACTATAATCCTTTCTAACATTTAATGTCAAATTACATTCCTTTATATTTAAGAGCTGCTTTCCAAAGTGGGAAAAGGTGAATCATTTTCCATTAAACCATGGACCCAATGTAGCTCTCATCAAAGTCATTTGGAATTTTGCGATTGACTTTGGTGGAAGCAGGACTAGATCCATATCAACATAAATTTTTTTGTCTTTTGTATTTCAAGCTGGTTAAGTCTCTGTTCTCTTCAAATATTGCTTTTAAATGGGCTTCAATGGTCTATAAACAGGATCTTATCTGTCCTTGAAAACACTGACAAAAAAAGACGCACTCAGATATGAAGACAAACTTGGCTGTATTCCCAAAGTGAAAGCAACACAAATAAAGTTGTGGTTTGATCTCTGGATAGTATTGATAACCTGATTTAGGCAGTTATAGGAATATGTTGACACCTTAGTTTTGTTATTTACACTGATAACTTCCCATTAGTCCTTATTTTACTCCATATTCCCCCTCAGTCCCTCTTCAAATATACTCTCAGGGCCAGTATCCTGTAGCTTGAGATTCCTTTTCGAGTCTGTAAGTTCTGTTTCTTAATTGGACAAAGAGTTTCTGCATGGCAAGGAGTCCACTCTGCCCACAAGTTCTTTAGGGGCTAAGTATTTTGTGTCTGTAGTCGTCCAAGTTGCCGCTACATTTGACAGGAATAGATGAGCGGTTTCAGAACCAAATTTAGATGTTGTACGAGCCAGCACAGAGCATGATCACAACGCCAAAAATCCTAACTAATCAAACATATTTGGATACTTTTATCCCTGTTTAATGTTTTAATTTTTATTTAAGGTATGTAGAAAAAACAAATCTTTCCAGTGGTTTCAGACCACCCATGGATTTAAATGTGGTTTAGGTTAAATTACTAAGAGGAGGGTGCACAACTGGTTGAAAGTCCATACTCAAAGAGTAGTTATCAGTAAATAACTGTCAGACTGGGAGGATGTATCCAGTATGAGCCTCACAGGCTCTGTCCTGAGTCTGGTGCTATTCAATATGTTCATTAATGACTTGGATATTGAAGTGGAGCATGTGCTTGTAAAATTTGCAGACGACTCCAAGCTGGAAGTTGAAGGGGGGTTGGCAAGCTCTTTGGGCACCTGGATTAGAATTCAAAATGGCCTTGACAAATTGAAGAATTGTTCTGAAATTAACAAGATGAAATTCAGTAAAGACAAGTGCAAACACTTAGGATGGAAAAATCAAATGTACAAATACAAAATGGAGACTAACCATACTCCTGAAAAGGATCTGGAAGTTATAGTGGATCTCACATTGAATATTAGTCAAGAATGTAATCCCATTGTGAAGAAGGCTAATATCATTCTGGGTGCATTAACAGAAGTGTTATGGAAGAGGTAGTTGTTCCACTATACTTGGCATTAGTGGGACCTCAGCTGGAGTACTGCATCCAGTTCTGGACACCACATTTTAAGAAGGATGTGGACACACTGAAGAGAACCTAGAGGAGAGCAACAAAAATGATAAAAGGTTTAGAAACTTGACCTATAAAGGAAGGTTATAAAAACATTCCATATTTAGTTTTGAGAAAAGAAGACTGAGGCGTACCTGATCACAGTGTTCAAATGTGTTTAGGGCTGTTATAATGAGGACTGTGATCAATTGTTCTCCATGTTCACTGAAGGTAGGATAAGAAGTAATGTGCTTCATCTACAGAAAAGGAGATTTAGTTAGGATTTTAGGAAAAAATTTCTAACTCTAAGGATAGTTAAGTTCTGGAGTAGGCTTCTAAGGGAGGCTGTGAAATCCCCATCATTGGAGGTTTTTTAGGAACAGATTAGACCAGTGGTGGGCACTGGATTAGACAAATAGCTGTCAGGGATGGTCTAAGTTTATCTGGTCCTGCCTCAGCACAGGGGGTTGAATTTGATGACTGCTCAAGGTCCCTTCCAGCTTTATATTTCTATGATTCTGTGGGTCTAACCACTTCCAGCCATCTGGAAGGTGACTCCTGGTCTTCTTTTCCAATATTGCTCTCTTTTGAGTAGTGTGAATATTCAACTGAGAAGGAATTCAATAGTGACCCAACAAATTGCACTCAGACCTTATATAGAAGCACAGAGATTGATGGTTGTTAAAAGAAAACATATAGCTATATAGGACCAGATCCTCAGCTGGTGCATAACAGCTCAGCTACATTGAACTTGTGGAAGACAGCACAGTCCTTCTTTTGAAAACCTTGACTTCAGGCTAGGCAAGTTTTGGTTGAGTGTCCGTGGGGTAAGAAACCTAGATGAACAGCACAACTTGAAGAGTGATTCTTCTCTGAATGCCATTACTATGTGCAAACGGCATTGTGAGGTGCCATATTAACTGTGTTTCAATGAGTCCATGTCAACCGTGCTCTGCTTCAAGTAAAGAGATGTTGATTCCTTTTTCTAAGTGCCAGCCCTGCAAAACTCCACCTCAGCTCCAGGAGTCAAATGAAGCTTTCTTTCTCACACATCACAAATTTCTCCAGGCCAGATTAGGCCTCTCCTAATTTACACCTTCGGTTACACCTGTGCAACTGCACATCTTCAGATTAGGCCCCTAGGGACACTGATATCACCTTGTTGTCTTTAATGGCTGTGACTGACTGGAACTTGTAAAATAATTGTGTTGATGAAACAATGTAGAAAAAGAATAGAATCCAGTTAACTCTCTAATAGCTTTGTAAACTCTGCAGAGCTAGCAGGAGTGAAAAGCAACAAATATGATTTTTGTTACTAATGTGAGCAGCTATTGCTCTGATTATACACAGAGAGCCAATCTGTTGAATAAAATGTGCCATTTTTATATAGTCACTCTTCAAAGTGGACCTGCACTTCAAGATAATTGTTGGAGAGGGAGAGGCTGCTGTGACCACTCCAGTTTGACAAGATCCAGAATGCAAAATGGATATAAACAGTATGATGAAATCTGAACTGAAGTGGGATGAATTAATTTTTTTCCAAACAAACTGTGTAAAATATAAAATAAAAAAATATGAATCCACTAAAACCCCAGGGGTACAGATGGGCTGGTCTTCATTAACATTTGGATAGAAAAGTGTTTCCTGTCTTCTTTCTGGAAGCTGAGAAATGTCAGTGGTTTTTCTAACTTCTTGAAATATTTTCAGACTGTGCAGTCATGATTTCCCGATGCGCCCACGGAATTATGGAAACAGTGAAGAGTGATGAATCTTCCAGAAAGAAAGGTGGCACTACGATGCTTAGGACAAAAAACTGTGCAACAAATAGAAAAGTGTTTCAAACTTAGTTTGAAAATTTAGATTCTGCACCAGTCTTTAGAGAGCAGGTGTCAAATATGAATGACATGGTTTTTATACCATATTTTTCCGTTTTGTTCGTCTTAGATAAGGTATCATTTTTCATCTCCATACTATGTAGCATATATAATAAATAATATGCATAGTGCCATAATAAATATACATCATATATTATGTGTGTGCATTATAGTGGTCCTGGTAGAATTACAGCAGAGCAGCGAAGGCTGACTTGGCATTTTCATCATAAAACCTGATATCCAGTGTTCAACAGCAGCTGAGTTCCAAAAGACATAGATATACCTTCTACCCACATGCTTTTACAAAATGTTTTTAAGAGCTTGATGTGAACAGCCCTGCATAGGTGAGCAAAGCAGAAGAGAGGGTTCAAGGAGCCTTCTCAGTGTTTCAGTTCTCATTATTTTATCATTAGTCTTCAATATTTGGTGTCTTTTGTAACATCCCCGCCCTTGGCAGTCCTGTAATAATGTGAGAATCTCAGCTTTCATTTAATAATAAAAACATGTTTTTACCCCTCCTGGTTGCAGAGAAAAGTTTGAAAGTGTGACCCCTGAAGGCTCAAACACCAGAAGGCAAATACAAAGCACCCAACATTTATTATTGCTAAAGGTTTTATCATTTTAAGCCAAACTCATGATTTTTGAATATGGCACTACTGCTGCTAGTATCAGCATGCAGGGCTCAGATGCAGCCATAGCTCTCGCACTAACTGAGTGTAAGAATAGCTTAAGGCTAGAACTGGAGCAGGCCTGTGGCAAAGCGGTGAAGTGTGATGAATGAGATTATGGCCACATCCAGCCGTTCCCACCAGCCAGTAAAGCTGGCTCATGTACGGCAGTGGTTCTCAAAGCCATTCTGTCGTTTGTTCAGGGGAAGACCCTGGCGGGCCAGGCCAGTTTGTTTACCTGCTGCGTGCGCAGGCTCGGTTGATTGCGGCTCCCACTGGTCGCAGTTCACCGCTCCAGGCCAATGGGGCTGGTGGGAAGTGGCAGCCAGCACATCCCTCGGCCCGTGTTGCTTCCCACGGCCCCCATTGGCATGGAGCGGCGAACCATGGCCAATGCGAGCCGCGATCGGCCAAACCTGCGGACCAGGCAGACAAACAAACTGGCCCAGCCCGCCAGGGGCTTTCCCTGAACAAGCGGCGGATCGGCTTTGAGAACCACTGATGTAGGAGACACATGTATTAGACACTTTCAAATGGTGGACTTCTTTATATGTCATCATTTTTTATATCTCCATTAAATCCCTTCTTATTGCTTCTTTAACCAAAGCAATCTTGGTTGAAGAGGGAATAAGGGCTTGTCCTCACCACCGGCATAAGTTGACCTAAGTTACACTACTGCAGCTACGTGACTACATAGCTGTAGTGGATGTAGCTTAGGTCGACTTACCCCGGTGTCTTCACTGTGCTGCGTTGATGGGAGACGCTTTTCAGTCGACTTCCCTTACTCTTCTCAGAGAGCTGGAGTACTGGGGTTGACCAGAGAGCGCTCTGCCATCAATTTAGCAGGTATTCACTATACCTGTTAAATCGATCCCTGCTGCATTGATTGCAGCAGCATCGATCCCCCTGGTACTTGAGACCAGCCCTCAGTCTCTTCACTCATTCTTCATACTGTTTTGTTGATGAGATGAGGTACAAGAAGGAATAGAATCCAGCTCCCTCTCCCATAGCTTCGTTAAGACTGCAGGGCTAGCAGGAGGTATATGCATCTACCAAGATCCAGGATAATTTTCCTCACCTATTTTTATTTATGCTACACCTTGTGTGCAACAGAGTGATTAGATCTGAACAAAGTATTCCTGGTAAGTATGTACCACTTACCTGCGTAACTGCACTACAATATTTTAGTATTTTTACCCCATTCTTCACATATCATCTTTGCTTTTTTTTGACTACTGCTGCACATCAAACAGAGATCTCCTCTGAGCTATCCACAATCCTGGACCCAGTGAAGTCAATGAGAGTTTTGCCATCAATTTCATTGGGACCAGAATTTCACCCCGGGCCTTTTCCTAGAGAGGTTATGCTTAGTTTAAAACCCAGCCATGTGTATGAGTAATAGATCTGAGAAAATTACAGATTTTCTGGTTAGTTGACCATTAAAAACAAACAAACAAACAAACAAACAAACAAATAAGTAAAACTGAAACCAAAGTTTTTTTTTAACATTTTTAGTGAATTAAAGGTGGGGAAAAAATGTTTCAGGTCAAACAAAATATTGTGTTTGACCTGAAACAAAACATTTCATTTAGATTTTTGAGTGCTTTTTAACCCTTTAAAATAAAATTAAAGGAAATGTCAAAACAAAACATTATTTCAAATAAGTGTTTCATTTTTGAAACGCTGAAACAATTTGATGAAATTGACTCAAACTGGTTAAATGTTTCAGTGTCACCAAATCAACATTTTTCAGTGACAAAAATGGTTTGGCTGAAAAATTTTGCCCAGCTCTAAATTTTTAAAGGGACAGTCCCGTTTTTGGTGACTTTTTCTTATATAGGCAACTATAACCCCCCAACCCCGTCCTATTTTTCACAGTTGCTATCTGGTAACCCTACTAATGAATATTTATTCTTTCCAGTCTGCCATATCTTGCCTTTGGCTATTTCTACACTACAGACTTTACAGTGGCACAACACAACCACTGCAGCTGCACCACTGGAAGGTCGCCCGTGTAGCCACTCTATGCCGATGTGAGAGAGCTCTCCCATAGACATAATTAAACCACCCCCAAAGAGTGGCAGTAGCTATGTTGGCGGGAGAGCATCTCCCACTGACACAGCAGTGTCTACACTGGCGCTTTTGTCGGTGAAACTTATGTCGGTCAGGAGTGTGTTTTTTCACACCCCTGACTGACAAAAGTTTTATCACTAAAAGTGCTAGTGTAGACACAGCCTAAGTATTGCAAAGGTCTTAGAACAGACATTAAATGTTGAATATTTACACGGGGAGATTATTTGCACTTTTTTCATTTTAGGTCTGCATTTTTTAAATAGTATCAGTTTGCAAGAAGCTGTCAGAGAACTATGTGAAAGTTGAGACAATAAACAAACATCAAAAAACTTCAGCTTCCAATGTAATTGTTTTCCCACATATCACTAGCAATTAGACCATATTAGCAACACATTGTTTTAAATTAGCTCATTTCTAACTCATAACTGGTTTTTTTTTTTAATTTGGTTTTACAGTTGCCAGAAGCATCTGAAACTGGAAAGTATCTAGGATTTATTTTATAGTCATAAGTTAGAAACAACCAACAGCACGTCTAGGAAAGCCAAAAGTAGGAAAATTGAGGGGAAAATATGAAAAAATAATCCCATGGGTGGATTTTTTGTGATGGTTACAAATTTATTGTGAAAGTTTTATGGAAGTACAATGACAACACAGCCTGCAGTACAATACAGAAAGACAGTCCATAAATAAGACTAAAGAACTGTGCAATAAATAAATATCAAATTAGTGTAATATGTTTCTAGGAGGCTGAACTCTTCTAATTCCTCAGTTTAAGGGTGAATTTTACAAATAAAAACACCACGTCTGCATGTGCTTCTGCGAAGCAGTTTGTTTATGGTAGGGCTCACCTTCCATCAGCCCTCCCCATCTCATTTTTCCAGTGTGTTTTTTAAAATTCCAAATAGCATTTCTCACTAGTTACAGTACTACGTTCAAGATGCAGCCACTCTCCGGCTAAGACAATATTTGGGGTATTGAGTTTTGTAGTTTCCCTTTAACTCTAGCAGAGCTGTAATGCATGTGTACATGCACACTTGCTATAAGACAGCATTCCTCAGTATTTTATATACATGCCCTTCAGTTAAACAAGCTGTACTGTGAGTGTCAAATTTGTCATGCACAGTCCAAGAGATTTCTTTGAGGCTGATCTAACCAAGTAACGCACATCTTTATTACCTTTGGTTGAACACATTAGCCCTTTCTTTTAAAACATTGTATGGTTGAGAAGGCTTGGAACATTCCAGACAAGCGTCTGCAAAAATATCTCTGGATCAGTGACTGTGATCACGGGCTAGGTATTGTTTGATTAGAGCATCCGTCTAAGTACAAAGAAAGTGTAGTGGAGTGAGTCAGGCTCTGGTCTCATTTACAGGTCTGGAGATGCATGTAGAAGCTATTACAAGTGACCTTTGACCCAGGCCACCCTCAGGTGAAACTGCTTTGCCCAGTCACTCTCCTGTTAGCCTCAGTCATAATGATAGGCTTTTGGGAGCCATAGCAGTGACTTGGCAATTGTTAATCATACAGACAATATCAGAACCATAGGCCCAGCTGGAGCTATACAGATGGCAAAAGCAGATGATTAAAAAATTAATGGGTTTTCAAACTTTTTATGATGATAGAGTTACATGACAACAAATCTGTCTGCAGATTTTGGGCTTACAGAGATAAAAGCCCTGAGGAAAAATGTCAGTGGCTTGAGTTTATTTATATGTAAGGTAACCATGAAAAATGTCGGCATACCACTAATTGCAGGGCATATTACTTCTGCACAAGTTGTTTTCCACTTATCACAGTTGTTTAAAATGCACAGGTTTGCCTCAGGAATATTATAACTTTATCTTCTATAATTTTAAATGTGGATGCTGCTGGGGTACTATACGGTGAAGGAGAAATGTAAGAAATGGGCAATGCAAATATGAAAACAAACATAACAAAAATGTAACGTAGTAATTACATCAAATGCACGAGAATCAGCACAGACTCAGGGAAAGGATAACAAAGCAACTACAGAGAACTACACTTGGTTTGACATTTGTCCGCTTACTTGTGACTGCTTTTTAGCATAAACCACCCCAGGGGGACTGATTGGTAGGGTTAACATTTTATGGGGTTATACTGTATTGATCTATGTTAATCAGTATCTAGTGTATAGCAACCATACTAAACGGGACAAAATAATCCCACCCTGCTTTCACCCAAGTGTATTACAGTCACAATATTACAAATACTGTATTGAACAAAAATTTAAAAAATTCTGTTGACAAAGCAAGATTTTGCATCCAGTAATATTTTAAGAAAGAGAACACTAAAGCAATAATCCAGTAATTGGCAATTATGCAAGCTGTGTAATATCAGTTGATAACACAACTCCATAATTTGAAGCAGAACAAGCTAAGATTCAGTAACTGATTTGCCATGACCTTTAGGTAACATGTACGGCAGAGCTATATCTAGTTCCACGAGACTGAGTGCTGTGCTAAAGGTGAGTTTTTCACCAAGGTAACACTCACAAAGCATTTGCTGACCAGCCTACTAGTACAACAGCAAGTAAATATGCCAGATCTCGTTTCCAGGCTGGTGTCAACCTCACACATATTGGGCTGACAGGCGCTGGAAGGATTCTGGAGGTGAGACTCAGCTTTGGGGAAGGTTTATTCCTGTGACACTCCTAGCCTGGAGGAGGAGAGAAAGTGTGGCTGCATTGCATCACTTGCAATCACCCCTAAAGGCCAGTTTAGTGTGATAGGGCTTGTGAGGAGAGTAAGCATTCACCCATCTCCAGCCATTGTTCAGTGTATGTTTCTTATATCACATTTCCATATTATTCCAGCTGTTAACTACTTCTGAACCATGTAGACTACACCAATCAAATTCAGGCTACCTGTATACATTTAAAACCCCTACAGAAATGTTGGGACTCACAGTGTGATTCTTCAATTATTATTTTTTTAAAAGGGATAATGCAATTTACAAGTTTGGATGGTGGGGAGGGGTGTTATTTGTTAGGTTTTAGACTTTTATAGAAAACAGAGGATGGTTTCTATCGGCAGTTCAGAAGACCATAATACCATCTTTACACCAGCCTCTAGGCGAGGGCCAAGCAGAAGCATATTTGTTATATACATCACATTTCAGATAGGGTTATTAGGAAACAACCCTGATAGCTCACTGCATGTGGACAGATCACATGTTCATCATCAGTAACTAGTCATGTGCAAGCAAGCATGGAAGTTTGGTTCACTTCAGAGGCCTGTCATCTTTATCTGAAACCAATCTTTAGACTTTTCTTTCTCCTCCATCTCTGACATACTTGACCAACCCCCCTGTCCACCACTTTTCCAAGCCTAGTATTTCATTCTCCTTCATCCCTTCTCACCAACTACTTCTTCAGTTCCTTCCTATGACACCTTTGGCCGCCTGTCAGCAACCTTCGCTCATGATCTACCCAAACATGTGTGAATGAAACACCCCCTTAGCTGCCCAGCTTTCCAGAAGCACCTGTGACCCAACAGGACGGTTCTGTAGTTGTTATACCCTGAAGCTTTATCAGCAAACGTTACTGGAGCTTTAAAAACTATTGGGCCAAATTCTGCTCTTAGCTCATCAATATAAATGTGGGGTAGAGTTATTTTGGGATAATTTAGTGCAGAAATTTGACCAACTTAACTTTTCTGAAACTATCTATGCTACATTTCAGGTTGATTTCACAGATGAGAACATGGACCATGCTTTGAGATTATTCATTCTTATTTTCCCCAGCAAGTTTGTCCAGCCTTACAGTGAATTCAATGATAACTCACTAGCTATTATTGTTAGCTCTTTCCCCGAATTAACAGCAAGGTACCAGGAGAACAAAAGACAGCTAATTAGAGACATCATTCCCATTGTTCCATGCATCAGAACTCCCCTTTCTCCAACATTGTGCTGATGGAAAACACTTCTCTGCACTGAAAATGCATGGAATTAACCGGGTTTGCTTCTCATCACTTATCATTCAAGTAGTTTCGGATTAAGACAGCATATTTCTCACTGCTGTTTTCAGTGTTTTTAGTTTTTAGTTTCTATTGCAAATTTACTTTTAAAAATTAATTCCAAACCGAAATGTGACCTTATCTAAAGTCTCACTCTGGGAAGGATTTTATTTTCCCTTTTTACTTCATTTAAAAATGTACATTTAATTATTTTTGATTATTATTAATTATTTTAATTAATTATATTATATTTACATCTAATTTTTTTTAAAAACCTAGTTTCATCATTGTCAAGCTGTCCAATATTCATAAGTCAACTTCCCCAAAATCATGAGATGGGTTTAAAAATCATGAGATTTAAAAGATGCTAAATGTGGGGAATTTTTTTTGCATTCTGGTTTTTGTGCGTGTGCCTTTACTGTTCATGTTTTCTTTTCTCTGTAAACTTCTTCCCTTGTTGTTTGTTTTAAATGAAAGCAGAGCATCTCACCTAATCACATGACTCCAGGAACAGGTCTTGAAGAAAAACACCGATATCTAAAGACTCATAATAAAATCATGAGATTTGACAATGCTGTAAGTTTTAGAATGCCTTATAATCAGTCAGAGTAATAAGGCCCACTTTGTATACAATGGGGCTTCCACCTGCTTACAGCTTTGGGGTTAGAACTCAGAACTCATGGTCTTGGGTACATGCTCCTCCTGCTGAACAGTCTGGGTTTGTTATGCTTCCTGTTTACAGGCAGTGTCTCCTTGCCACAAGGCTTTAGGATCTTTGGATCAAACACTTTTCCCAAACTGAACAAAATCTAAAAGTTACATTTCAGGGACAGATAGGCTATAAATTGACCTGATTGGTGTCCAACCTCCTGAAACTAACTTTTGGGGACTCAGCTACTTGATTCTTGCCTTCCTTTTCTTCCTGAGGTGCTGTATGAGCACATGGCCTGGTTGATCCGAGCGTGCTGGGCAAACAAGAAGAGGAGAAGCCTAAAGGGAACACTGTTTCTCCTGCCAATTTTGTGACCAAGGGAAAATCCCCCGCTAAACACCTTAGCTCAGTCCAAGAGTGAGTCAGCCAGGGCTTCTTCCCCAGGGACAAGTGGAAAGCCAGCCTGTGCTGGAGAAGCAGGGAATCCCAGCTGTGAAATGGAAAGCAGAGCCAAGCTGTGGGGAAAAGGGGACAGTAATGTTCCAAGGAGGGCTCCTCCCCAACAAAAGCAACATTGCCTTATCAACGATTGATGGTGACTGAGCTCTCACAGCAGGTTTCTTCTCTGTTTCCCAAGAGGAAAAGATCAGTGTGAAAGGGCCTTTGCACCAGTTCCAAATGCCACATTTGAAATTACAACCATAAAGCCCCTCAACATCATTTGAATTTTCCTTCAATTTTTTTTTTGACCAGCTCTACTTATCAGCTATGCTTGCTCCATCAGGAAAGTTAAATGAGACAGGTAGCCTATGTCACAGCTAAGTAAGACAGCTGGAGCAGCAGGCTGCTAGTGAAAATGCATTTAAAATACATCTGATCCTTTGAACACCAAATACTTTGGAACTAGCACTCTGCTCTGGGGCTTTCTGCACATTCCGTTGATAAATTATTTGTTATCAGTTGGTCCCTCTGCACTAGAAACCGGGCTGTGAATCTCATGAGAACCAGCTCTCTTGTGTGATGTAGTAGTTCAGCATACTTGTAGTATTTCAGCAGGCAGCAGTGTGCAAAAATAAACTTCAAGCAGTTCAAAATTGCACGGCTTGGTTCAAATCTTTTACAAAGATTTATTTCACCTTTTTTGGGAGACATCAATGCGGCATTGCTGGAGGGATGGTGGTTGCCAAGAGGCCACAACTGGGTGTCTCCATGCCAGGCCGGAATAGGTCATCAGTTATGAAGGTCTCAAGGCAGGGCTACAAGATAGGTAATTAGATAGATCCACTCTATGCAGAATGGAGTGTGAAGTGGTCAATCACCTCCATCCATGGTAATTCCAGCAGTCACTGTTGTAGCCCACCCACAAATTGTGGGGTAAATGTCTTCCCACCGAATTCCTGCACAAAGACCAATTACTCATGCATTTTGGGCCTCAGGATGTCAAAGAAAGTTGAATTCCCCCATTTTATCCAAATACATTCCAGGGCTGTCAAGCTGTGATCATTTGAATGAGGAGATTGTTCATACCTGCTCACTGTGATATATTTCAAAATCCTTCGCCACAGAAATGAGATGCTTTCAAAGCTGACTAAAAGCTATTCCAAAATGAGGGCTTCTTCCTCGAAGAGCCTGGAACAAGCCCATTGGCAGGCTTTTAGTGGGCTTTGGATCAGGGCACCAAATGATCGAGACTTGTTCTATCTCCTACTTCATCCAGGCAAGCTCAAAAATCAGCTTGATTCTCTTGCTTGCTGCATTACACCAAGAGTCTTTTGGAACCCAGAAAAACAAATTTAAAAGATCTAGATATTACCATTTAATAATCACCTTCTGCTGTTTGTTGTTTTTCCCCCCACTAACTCTCATGTGAATTTATTTTTTTCAGTACAGACAGCAAACATAATTACACAACAGATCAGAGTTGCTTACATAATGCCCTTTATAAAAACCTGTCTTACCTCAGAGGCATATTAGCATTTCTATGGGCGTAGAGGGTGAGGGATTAATTACAGATTTCAAAATATGTCTAATTACATATTTACTGGAGAAATAAATAATTCATGTTTCATAACTTGCCATGAAATGACTATTTTCTTTGAAGATTCAAAAATCTAGGCTTAAATAATGTTAAAATTCAACCTAAAATGTCTCTTAACCCTTTATCAACCAGCATTTTAGTTATATAGAAATACAGCAGAAACGTGCTCTTTCGCCCAAATGACTGGGAGACCCATGGAATCCTCAGCATGGCAAATTATCAAACAAAATGAGCAAACTATTAAAAAGTAATTTGTCATTTTTTTGGCCGTGGTGACTGGTGGGTGGTGGTGGGGAGTTCAGAAGCACCTAAGTGACTTAAGACCATGAATCCCCATTGGCTGTCAGGTTTTTTCGGAAGGAACCTAAGCAGGCATAAAGTGAATGGCTGGATACTCCAATCTCAGGGCTGGAGCAGTGGCTGCTGCTATATGTGCATGCTAGTGCCTGTCAGCAAAATATTGAAGCATGTGAGTATGCTAATTGGTTTTGATGGACTACCTCTGTGCTTTAAAACATGCCTTTAAGTGCTTCACTAGACTGGGGTCAGAATGCAGAGGTGCCAGACCATGTAAGGAATGAATCCAGTGTCCCTTCCTGCCCTATTATTAACCCACAACCAGGCTTCCCACTGTCATACCCCCTATTCACCCAGAGCGGCATGGAGAACCATAACTGCATTTAGGGAATACAGATCTGCATTAAAATTTTTATAATGGATAGGGAATACCTCCAGAATTGAAATATCTCCATTTGAGTGTTTCATTAAAGAAAAAAGAGAATCCTTTAAAAATGTTTTTAATTTCCTTTATAAATAACAATTTACAGGGGAAAAGAAAATGTAAAGAGTCTAATTTTGCAGTCCTTTGAACCAGCACCCTTGATTCATTCCAACTTCAATGAATTTGCAACAATGTGAAACTGGTGTAATGGTTGGTGGAGAAATTCTTGTATGCAAATATCTATTAGTTTGGTCACTATCTGTTCTCTTCCACATTGGGCACTATGGGAGAAGAGGAGGGAGGAAGGATAGAGTTGCTAGGGAAAAAAAATATCATGGCAGGATTTTTTACTGCAAGAAAATGAATGCCAGTGTTCCTCCACTACAAGATGGCTGGATAGGGTGAGTGTTGATCACCTCTGCCAGCTGGCTCACAGATGCTATCATCCATGCTATGCTCTTCTGCTTTGTGTAGCAATTTAAAATACAGGCTGTATTTAAAATACAGGCTGTATGTTGTCTGTAGTGTACAATTTTCAAATGTATATGCAAAAGAAGTAGGTTGACAATATTTCTTTAAGCACCATATGTACAATAACAAAATCCCTGTACTTATTTTTATGTGATACATTTTTCAAATATATGAATAACAATACTAGAAAAAAAGAATAAAGATAAAAAAATAGACTAACAATCTTTGTGTATTAACTCAAAGGATCTAATATGCCCATGTGCTTACAGCATGTTTATGAAACCTAGCACCCATTAACTCATCAACGAATTAATAATACCGTTCTTAATTATGCTATACTCATGTATGATAATGCCAACTAAAATAAATAAATGATGCTTAGACACAGACTAGTCATTTTAGGTGGTAGATATTCAACCAAGTGGGACAGTCACAGGATGTATGCTAGGATTTTCAAGGAGCCAAAGAGAGTTAGGTACCAAACTATTAGGCATCTTTGAAATTCCCATCCTTAAAAGACAAAGTCCAAGTATTGGAAATAGGGAAGCTGAAATGTCCCAGACATCCCCCAAGCATCTCCTTTATTTCACCTATATCCTTATATGTGGAAAGAAACATCCTCATGTATAATTCATAATGGAATCTAAAAATGGTCCCATCCTATATTATTACACTAGGACTTGTCATCTTGCATTCTGTATGCAAGCTTCTTATTGGCTTCTGCCACCGGGTAAGGAATCGGAAAACCTGTCCTAGTCATGCTGTCTGACCTTGGGCCAGTGACTTAACTTTTCTCCTCTGCACTTTTCCTTTCCATAAAGTGAGGCTAATGATACACCTGCCCTACTCTAAGTGCTTGGAGTTCTATGAATGAAAGTTACTAGAGAAGTGCTAACTATTGTTATTAATTAACACTGGTGTAAAATGAAAACTATTTTCATAAAAAACTTAGGAATATAGACGTTATTTTCATGCGAAGTGTTCAAAGGGAGATCTTCTCTCCTTTGTTAAATGGAAAATCATCATTGAAAATGTGACCGAAAGTTTTTTTATGCCAAAACCCCTCTTTTTAGTAAAATTAAAACAAGGATAATGTTTTCAATAATATTTTTGATAATTTTCACATTGCTGACAACACTGAATTTTTTTTTTTGGCCACAAAATTCTGTTTTTTGACAGAAACCCTTTTCATTTGAAAAATGTCATCTGGTTCCATTGCTAATATATATCAGCACCATATTTTTTTTAATCTCTGTTAAGTGCTCTAGTTTAGCTCCACAGATATTTAAGCAGGTAAAAATCTACTGCGATGTTGCGATTAAAATGGGAAAAGTTAATTAGGGGTATGGGATTGTACATCAAGGTGAAGCGAAGTGCCCTTGGTTATGACTACAAGGGATGAGCATTGAGGAGAGAATTTGTAAATGAAACGCAAGTCATTAAAAGTCCTCTCTCTCCCTCACCCACATAGATTAATTACATACCTTGAGCCTGTGCCAATACCTTTTCCTTACATCTTAATAAATGAAGCTGATATTCAAGATAAACAGTCTGATTCAATGTAGGGGGAGCTGCAGATACATTGAAATTGTATTTTCTAAAACACTTATAAGTTATGCTTCAAACACAGTTTCATTCACTGAGTCGTGTAAAATAATATCAGGCCAGTGAGTTCCCATCCCACAGCATCAGTGCAGTAACTCTAATTACCCATCTATAAACAATACTGACAAACCTTAATTTATGGCCTCATGGCCATGTTGTTTGCATTCAATATAGGTCAATATTAAAATGAATATAATCTACCATATTTTAAAGAGAAAATTATCTGCTAAAACAGTGTTTCATGAGCCCTCGGTATGTATATAAAATGCATTAAATGAGAGCATTTCCTAAGGACCTGGACCAGTCTTGCTGCCCAAGCCATAGACTATAGAGCAGAAAGGTCATTCAATCACTAAAGCCCAATCCATCACTCTCACTGAAAATCAGAACTCGGCTCCAAGGCTGCAGTTTGTGGATCTGACAGGGCAATGGTGAGGATCAGCAAAGCTGAGCTTTCCAGTGCACCCCAGCGCAGAGAGCCAGCAAAAGGTCTATGCAGCACCTGCATCCTATTTTGAGGACTAAAGTAGGATTTAAGTGGTGCAGAGGACTTGTGCAACACAGGGCAAATTTCACCCCAGATACATTCCTTCTTTGCTGACCTATGCTCTTAAAGACCCCAAGCAAAGCTGCAAAGCGAGGATTCTATGATGGATTAGATTTTCTGGATGGCCCCCGTGGGAGTTGGAGGACTGGTGGGATTGGTGGCCTGTCCCTGTCAAATCTAGTTTTAATTTATTTTATGGAACAAATAAATTAATATGGACTGCTGGGTCTGGGAGGGTGCCCACAACCCTTAGCTGCAAAATATAGCACGGGAGAGGGTCTCCTTCTTCAAGATTGCCAGGTTAAAAATCTTCAGGCCATGCATGGCCCATTTCACTGCTCTAACCCTGGCTGACAAGTCCATTCAGGAAGTCAGGCTGGGAGACATCCACTGGTCTCCCCGCCATCAATAGTAGGAGAGGTAGGAGTCAATGGCTGGCAAACAGAGCTGTCACTGGCTGGCTGCAGAAAGAGGCTTGTCAGCCAGGGAAGAGTACATCAGAGCATTGCCCCTTTAAGACGTATACACAAAACTGTAAAAGAACCCAATGTCTGGGGAAATCCTTGTGTACAATATGCTCAGTGGGTGACTTCAGTGTCATTAAGCTAGGGCCAATTGGGGCAGAAGCAGTCTCTGCAGGGGGCAGCTGGGAAAGCCCAATGAGGCATTCTGTGGCCAATAAGGACGAGGCATTTTCACTTAGCAGAACACAGGCAGCTTGCAGGCTTCCATGGATCGGCAGCTGAAGAAGCTCATTATTTCTCGGACAGGGCCCAGTGTCATTGCACAAGTGAGCTAGCTCCTTCCCAAAGTGGGTGAGCATTCACAAAAGCCTGAGCGAGGAATAACTGAGCGGCCTGAGAAGGTACAGCCACTATAGTCAACCTGCAAGCTGCATATGTTTGCACAATTGTTTGTGATAAATATCTCAAACATACATTTCTTGGGTCCCATTAACCAGCCTTGTCATTTACAGGGTTGTTTTTAAAAAGGAAACAGAAAAATCTCCCTTTGGAACCAATCTTTTAAATTTGTATTTGAACCAGCAGAAGCCTGACCAAATAAAATGTCAAATTTTTCCTTGTTCATTAACCTTTGATGCTTATTGTATAGTCAATTTCACCGCTCACTGGGGACGTGGCAGAGTCAAATCACCGTATCATTTTACTAGGGCTTTAGGTAGAACTTAAACTGCAGTCCACAAAGCCGGGGGTGGAGTGGGGGACATAAGGCAAAGCTATTAGACCAATCCTGCCTTCTTCAGCAGTTTATAGTTTAATAAAGATTGAATTCGAGAGAGAGAGAGAGAGAGAGAGAGACAAACCCCCAATTTAGTAATAATTCCCTCCAAGTTCTACTATAATTAAAAAAATTGAGGTCAAGGTCATGATGAGTGCTATTGAAAATAACAGACAGACCTGTAATTATAGCAGGGCCAGCTAAACCAAGGGTTAAGGGTCTCTTAATACTCTGTCAGCATTTCCACTATAACCCCTCAGTTTCAGAGGTTTACATCTTGGACATAATATTTGCTGCAGGCCAAAATGGCCCTTCGAAGGGTCAGCAGGAGAGGTAAATTTTATTTACATATTTTTTTTTAAAATGGCCTAGCTCTTTAGGAGTGCATGGCTCTTCACAAATACAAGGGCATATTTCATTCGAAACACGAGAGATCACAGTTCGGAACATAAGAAGACAGCAGTGAGGAATCTGCCTGCATGGAGTATATTGCAGGGATAGGGCTTTGCATTTAAGGCCACATTCCTACCAAGACTTACACGTGTGCTTAGCTTTACGTGGCCTCCCTGGCATCCTCTACTCATGGTGTGTAAAATAAAGCACATGCATGACCCTTTGAGAATCAGGGCCTAAGGCCTCACATCAACATGAGAAAGTTGTTCTGTATTAATTTAAATTGATCTTTAAACAGATTTGGTTAAACCACTGCAAAACCCCTGTGTGGATATCCTTATTTGGGCTGAGAGTGTCTTATCTGGGGTTTCTAATCATCTTAAGCTAAACCACAAAGTTACCAACACTCATGCTTTTCTTAAAGCCCCAGCTGCTGGAATCAAGGGCTGCGTGTCAATCTTAGCAGTCATTTGTTTAAAAAGTAAGTTTTTAACTCTCAGAGGTATAGAGAAAAACTTGAAAACTAGAAGTGGGTGCACTCTGAAGGCTCAGAAAACAGAAGACAAATAAAAAATAACCCAAATTTATTATTTAAACAAAAAAAAACCTTGTGATTTTTGGCACCTGCCTCACAATTTTTGAACGCTTGAAGTAGGCAGTAGTGAAATAAAAATTAACATGGCGTAAAGTGAAAATAACAGCTTCCCTGCAGTCTGTTAAACTAAATCAGTTTAAAACCACCTCTTTAGTTAACTGGTACAACTTTCTTGTGTAGATAAGCCCTATGTCAGTAATGTTCTCCTCCATTGTGGCTTCAGTGCTCATTTTAAAGATGCTGAGATGGAAAAACATGATTGCTAAATTATCTTGACTGTACTGTAGAGCTTAGTTTTCAGATCTTTCTGATGATCAAAATGGTCCAGAAGTGAAAACCCATCTAAAATGATTAAGCAGGTAAAAACCCTTTGGCCGATCCTTTTTGCCTAGCTCTATAAAAGTCATCACAATATAATACTCAGAATGCCTACTGTATTTCTGCCTGACTTCAGCATCTCTCTCAATACCATCCTAGAGGGGTTTGGATTTTTTTAAGTCAAATTATATTGAGGATATATAACTTTTTTTTTAGTTTCTAAAAACATATTTATTGTGTAAGACCCAGAAGATAAAAAGGATGCAACTGTTATTCTTGGTTTGTTTTGTGGTTATTTACTTAGGACTAAGCACCTCATTTTTCTTGTGTACAAAAAGTAATTATGCAGTCAAAAGAATTATAGCCTGCATACTTCAAAACATATGAAAAATGTAAAACTTTATTACACACATTAATTTCTAACAAAGGACGTCTACAGCTTCGAAGTAACTGGGATAAAGATAACTGATGTATGGTATATATACTGATGTTCCTCCCAAATGGGCTTTATAAAGGCAAACAAACAAATAAACAATTTCTTCCGTTATGTCTCTCCTTCTCTTATAAATTTTGTCTCCTAGTACAGGAAACAGTAGATTTAGAGTTTTTTATTAAGCTAAAATATTCTGCTCAAGCAATCTCTTTTGCTGTCCTTTGCAATTTTTCCTCTCCTTCTCATCCTAAACTATTCAAATGAAATGACTCCTGCTTGTATCACTGACCTGACTGACTGTGGCACCCTGGGCAAGTTACTTAATTTCTCTGCCTCAGTTTCCCAATTTGTAAAATGGAGACTGTCCACTTGATTCACCCCAGCTAAGCAGGATTTCAGTTGGCATAGGCCTGTGCCTGCATTAGTGTGTACATGTGCCCCAGAGGACAGGTGCTTGTACCTTCACCGCAGGGTTACATCAGGGCAGGATAGCTTTTAAATGTGGCCAGAGCATTGGTGTAGAGCTCCATCCACTCCACGCATCGACTGGTATTGCAGTACCTCCAGGAACGGTGCACCTCCCCCGGGGAGACTATTCTGGTTAAAAATAGAATCTGTTGAATCAGGACATCCCTCAATGACCTGGCCATACACACCTTTTCCCAGCCAGGATTGCTACACTGGAATGGAGATGCAGGCACTCCTGCAATTTCCCCTATGGCTAACTTTTGGTTACCAAAGGCTCCTTGTCTGGGAGGCACAATGAAAAGCTAAAAGCTGTACAACTGCATTCCACAGCTCCCTCATTGCTATATGTATTATTTTACCTTTTCAAGAACACTTTCAAATACAGTGTCC
The DNA here is from genome assembly GCF_007399415.2 of Gopherus evgoodei. Lineage (NCBI taxonomy): Eukaryota > Metazoa > Chordata > Testudines > Testudinidae > Gopherus > Gopherus evgoodei. Next base: position 207,127,743 of record NC_044324.1, on the reverse strand, counting down.
AACAGAAAGGAGAAAAATATGAAATTTCAAAATAACTGAAATAATTTTTGTAGTGCTTCTTTTTTTAAAAAAAAAAATGAAGCTGAAAAATGGCTTAAGGGTAGTTTTGCTTTATTTTTAAAAGTGAAACCTTAGTGTTTGCTACTATGATACTGATGAATCAAATTGTTGATGCCTCTCACACATGGATTTATTTGTACCTGTGATTTGCAATTTAATATGTGTAGAATTATGTAGGCTTCAGCATTAGCACATTTAGCACATATAACACACAGTTCTGTAATGTTAACTGGCTGCTGCCTAACAAATAACATATAATCAATAAAGAACTAACATTTGAGTGTGATTTTTTTCAGTTCTGCTTTGTGTTAATTCCATCAGATGGGATCCACTCTACGACTCCTCTCCTCCCAAAGTGTTCTGTTCAATGCCATATTCTGTCACGCCACATATCAACATGTTTGTCTCATGACACCCCACTACTGCTTTCTTGGATTGGCCCCTCTGTCTTTTTCCTTCACATTTGATCTGGTGGACTCTACATAGTTATCAGGATTCTGCTATAGCCAGTGCCAAGCCAGGTTGAAAAAGGAGGAGGCTTGGCATCAGGTTGGCAGCTGGCCGTACAATTTGTCCTAAACAGAAACTTTAATTTTCAGTTATTTTTCAGTAAACTCTGGCGCAGATTCAGAAAAACACTTAAGCACCTGCTTCACTTTAAGTACGTGCTTAACTCTCATTGAAGTTAAGCACATTCGTAATGGTTGCTGAATGGGGTCTAGTTCCGTTTTTCATAATTGCTGGTATGTGTTCAGCTATCTCAAGCACAATTCAAAGAAGCAGCTTTGAATAGCTTGCAAATGAACGGAGTGTACAATCATAAATGTTCTGATCTTTGGACTGATGTGTTCAGACACCTTGGCATTGAACAGACTAGCTTGTCACTCCCCTTGATGGCATATGCGAATTCTAGACAGAATAATGAAAGCTACATAAACTCTTGTGGCCTACATCCAGAAAGGTATTTAAGTACCTAACTCCTATTCATTTCAATTTGAGGATCCAGGCCTTGTGCGCTTATATTATTATTAATTTGTATTGTGTTAGTGCCAAGGAGCCCCAGGCCTGGGACCCGAGTGTGCAAGATGTTGTGTACAGAGACAAAACCAAACCAAAGCTCCAGCTTTGACCCGCTCAGATTTGAAGGAAGTTCGGACCTGGTTGCAAATGTCAGGCTTAGGCTCATCTTTAATTAAAATGTAGTTTTGAGGGTGAAAACCCTAAACCTGTATACAATTTAACTCAGCCATCACTAAAAAAAATACTCTAGAACGTAGACAGTTTTGAGCCTTTCAATACTCTGCTCCCTCCTCCACTTACTCTGAAGTCTAAATACCTGACTCGCTGCCTGGTGCACTGTGTAGCCAATTACCCCTGAGCAAAGTGAGGGCAGGTTGTCAGTTTTTTACACCCACTTTGCAAAAGTACAAATGGCAACTGAGCGAGTGAAGCTGTATGTCCTCATTTTTTCATTTACTTTGGGCTGTAATCTATCCACACAGTTCCAGTCATTCATCCTGCAAACCACCAATTTGTGATATGCCCTGCAGTTAGAAATCAGATGGTTTTCTATTAAAAACAACGGAATTCATTTTATTGCATGGATATTATTCCTTCTTAGAAAGGTTCAAAAGTACACACATAAGCTAATGCTGTAAACGCAGGGTCACACAAAGTGGCATGCAGAATCATAGTCAGATTGCCTGTGTGGGTAGGTGTGGGGGCAGCAGCAGGACAGGGGCAGGAAGGAAAAGGGGAAATGTTTGGTGACTTTGAAATCTCTTCTGTCATTTCATAATTAGAATAAAAGGCATGGGCTGATAACACTGGAGGACTTTGCCTAGAGCTGTTTCATCTGAAGTCAAATTGGGCTGCTACAAGCTTTGATAAGAATACTGTTTCTTCTTGTGAAGTGAGATGCCTGTGGATAAGATCCCCAATGACCCTGTCTTCTGAATAATCAGAAAGGTACCTCCAAAACATGCCAGCATGTTCCACAAATACATACGAGCTAGCAAAATAATAGCATTACATGCAGTTTATAGACTTTAACCTTATTGCTTTCCAATGAAAACAATATTATGCCTTAAATCTGTTCTCAGCACCATTTAAACATCTCCCTTGTCTACCCACTTTAAAAGAGCAGCTGAATAGCTGCATATATAGGGACCAATCCCCTCCCCTCTCCAGGTGTCTGTACTTTTACTTAGGGCCCCAAGCTTGATTCAGCTCATGCCCTTTCTGACAAGCTTCAGCTGGTCCTCCTCACCAGACAGGCAGATCAATTAACAGAGGGATTTTTCTTTCCTAGCTCCCTTCCTGGACCTTTAACCCTTTGTTTGCTCTACTAGCAGAGGGAGGACATGCTGGAATCACATGCAAATTTTCATACAAAACCTATTTCAACCAACAAATGGCTATTTTTCCCCAAACTGAAAACTTTTGTAAAAAGCTTTTGCTTTTGTTTTTTTTCCAAAATGTTCTAGTTTTTTGTCAAAACTGAAACTTTTGAAATTTTGAATGATCATTTTTCCACTTTCTCCTTTTAGCGACTGAACGCAATTTAATGAATGATGTCTAGAATTCTGTTTGGTTTTTCTTTCTTTCTTTCTTTCTTCTTTCTTTCTCTTTCTTTCTTTTTCAACTCTTCCAAATCCTTCTCTTTGAAAGAGTTACAGTATAGAAAAAGAAATACATGAAATTCCATAACTCTGCTATTAGTTAACTTTTCAAAAGTTGATTTTGAACAGTTATCAGATAATCAAAATGAAAAAAAACCCTAAAAAATTCTTAGGACATAGTTCATGTTATTGCACTCAGTGCAAAAATGGGAGGGGGGAGAATGGGGGAAAACATTTTAAGTTTTTGAATATATAAAATGTCAAAACCTCAAAAATTTTCAAAAAAAAGGTTCTGCAAAGAATTTCAAAAAAATTAAAAACGATCTATATGAACTTTGTGAAATGGAAACAACTATTTTAATTTTTTTTTATATCAACTGGTTCTACCTGGAACTGTAACACACAGCACCTCACTGATATGGAAAGCCCTAACTCTCTCACTCTAGCAAAGAAACACATACCAGTTACATTGCTAATGGTAATAATTAGATGCTCCTGAGAAAACAGGTTTCCCAGAGCTATGAATAACTTTGAAAAAAATACAAAAATATCAGTGCATGATACACAAAATCTAATTCAAATGTAGTTATAGTGAATATTTAATATATTTCTTTTAGGCGGCATCTCATCATTGTCAGCATCTTTGGCTGTAAAAGGTTGTTCTTAAGATGGATCCAGAAAGACTTTGCACTGCTGATTTTTTATGATCCATACTGGTGAGGGGTTGTTTTTTCCCCCTTCCTGAATTAATACACAAAAACTCTTTGGGGCAGGGACTATCTCTTTGTTCTCTGTCTGTTTGGCCCATAGTGCAATTGGGCCCTGATCCATGACCGGGGCTCTTCGGTGATACTACAATACAAATAATAAATAAAAAACCAATGATAAATACACTGCAGTGCATTAGAGAGACAAGGTGGGTGAGGTATATCTTTTATTAGATCAACGTCTGTTGGTGAGAGAGACCTGACGAAGACCTGTGTGTAAGCTCAAAAGTTTGTGTCTCTCACCAACAGAAGTTGATCCAGTAAAAGGTATCACTTCACCCACCTTTCTCTCTAATATCCTGAGACCGAAACAGATACAACAATACTGCATACTGCAGTGTACATCAGTTAAAGTTGCTGTATCACCATTATTTGTAACAAAAATACTAGAAAGTGAGGAAATGAAAAGTTAAGACTACCAACACTATATATCCTCTATTCCCCCATTCAAAGAAAGAGGCACACACAGTATTAGATATACTTCTTCACTAGCTAAGTCTAGCATCCGTGAAAGTATGATTTTTGTATGATACAAATGCACAG